>NW_012267342.1:5957085-5980863 GCF_000151885.1 Dipodomys ordii
ATGGGGCAATGTCATTCTTTCTGATGGAGGCATAGAATTCCATTGTGTATATATACCACATTTTCTTGATCCATTCATCTACTGAGGGCATCTGGGTTGGTTCCATGTCTTAGCTATAGTAAATAATGCTGCAATAAACATAGTCGTGCTGGTAGCTTTAGTGTGGTCTTCTTTGTAAACATTTGGGTAAATGCCCAAAAGTAGGGCATTATTTTTTAAGGGGACTAGTCATTTGTATACAAACTTGGAACAACAAACTATAGATTTTACAAGTATCAGAGTCTGATCTACTTCTGTATCATTGATTTATATTCAATAAAGAGGGATCTTTTTAATCAAGACTGAATAAATACACGTTTAAATACAATGTAAATCTACATGTTGGCATGATCTTGCTACAGTTAACAATAATATAAATAATAGCAAAACATGTATGATATACAGCCAACTAAAGTTTGGGGGCTAATACTCATAGCTACTCTTACAAGGACCATTATGAACACCATTTTCCAGAAAACAATGGCCAGTAGAAGATGTGACCTGGACGACATGAGCCTTACTATTCCATTTTCTTTTATTTCTGTTTTTTTTTTTTTGCACATTAGCTTAGATGTTTAATGTTAGTTAATTTAAGTCCATATTATACTCCACATTACTTATTTGCAACAATTTCACAATCAAGCTTTAGAGGACACAAATATCTTTTCAACTATCAAACATTTTTATACCAGTTCTACAGCTAACTGTTCCCAGTTCCAATTTCAAAATTTCATTTTAATCCTAGAATTCCAAGTATACAAATTCCCTTTATAGTGACAATTCCTTATATATCCCACCAAAAATCACTCACTAAATGATGCCTCCAGATATTGATGAGAAATATTTTATTTAAAAAATTAAACTTCTAAACCAGATAATTCTGTGTTGTCTTTTCCAGTTCTAGCATTTAGCTAGGTACTTGCACTCATTTATTTATGTGAAGTAACTGCCCTATCCAAAGTTTAAACAACAGAATAAACTTGTAGGCCTTGGCAAATATTTTCTGGGGAATCAAAGTTAATTTTCCTAAAGCCTATAATCTAGAGCTGTATCCCATCTGCCACAAATGACATAAAAAGAAATCTTGCCAACAAAAGCATGGCATTCCAAATGCAATCTTAATTCTTCAAAGCAGGTGATATAATAACCACTAGGATTATATAAAGTGTATTAATACACTACCTGGATGTAAGCAAAAGAGCCTTCAGTTTTGCACTGGTCCTGGGGGTTGTTGTCAGAGCCTGTTCTGGAACTTTTTGTTCAAGGCTGGTAGTGTAACCCCTAAGCCACAGTTCCACAGCTAGCTTTCGGTTAATTAGCTTTCTTGCCCAGGATGACTTCAAACCAAGATCCCCAGAATTCAACCTCAAGAATAGCTTGGATTACAGTTCTGATTCAGCAGCACTTGGAAAAGGAACTATTTTCTAAGAGGAAATATTTTATAGAGGAATTTGTACACTTTAGTGGTTTTGTAATGTACCAATGAAATTGAGAAATGTGTTTTTGACACTTGAGTTATTTGTTTACTCCATAATTATTTTTGTTGTAGCTTCTATTATAGTTTTAATACATAAAAACCAACCTTCCCAATAAAACTAAGATTTTTAATATGTATGGAATAGAAGACCCAATAATACATTTATTTTAGAATCACAAAATATGTATCAGTATACTCAAAATTTGTGAGAAAATATTTTTCACTTGTCAAATAAATTTTGAAATATACTTAAAAAATGTCCAAGTGTAAAACATAAGCCCATATAAAAAGTTAGTTAAAATTTGTATATTGAGTATAAGTTCAGATTGACTCAAATAAAGAGATAATATATATTTCACTGATAATGCAAAACATAGGAAGAAAATGATTTAATATAAGCTTTCACATTGGAATACATTTTATTTCTATAATTTCTAGTTTTCAGTTACAGTAATGAACATTGAAATGAACATACAGAGAAACAAAACTACATGCAAAAGCCGGGCGCAGGTGGCTCAAGCCTGTAATCCTTGCTACTCAGGAGGCTGAGATCTGAGGATCAGGATTCAAAGCCAGCTCGGGCAGTTAAGTCCGTGAAACTCTTTTCTCCCATAAACCATCAGATAACTGGAAATGGAGCTGTAGCTCAAGTGGTAGATTGCTAGCCTTGAGCTGAAGAGGTAAGGGACAGCGCTCAGGCCCAGAGTTCAAGGCCCAAGACCAAAAAATAAATAAATAAATAAAACCAAAACAAAACAACAAAAAAAAACCAACTACATGCAAAAACAGAAGCCTTGAGGCTGCATTTTGAAGATGGCATTTTTCTATGTTGCTTTAGAATTAACTACACTTACCTTCTCTGACTTAAAATTTAAAATTCCAAATATTCGTCTTGCTACCATGATAAAGTGTCTATTATTATTCTGTAATTTTTTATTTTATAAACATCTTGCTCACATTCTCTATCTATAGAGATATTATAGGACATATTACTAACATGCTCTTTTTTATATTTTCAGTACTTATTCTTACCTTAAAAGTGTATTACAGTTTGATTTAGTATGGTTAACTGCATTTGTGTAGGGATCTGAATTAAAGAATTCTCTCTCTCTCTCTCTCGCTCTCTCTCTCTCTTTCTTTTGACCAGCTGGCCTACTCATTTACTGATCATCAATCTACATTTTTTAGTTCTTCATTTTAAAAGAAGAATGAACTAATACCCTAAAAATGAAATCCAAATTTAAAAAAATAAATAATGTTTCTCTCTCCAAAATAAGTGAATATCTATTCTTACAGTCCTTTTATTTAACTAATTTTCTTAATATTCCTTGATGCAATTTATGGTTATAATATGAAAACAATTTTACAGGTGTGTTATTTTAATTTATCATTTGTGCTCTCCTTTATTATTTGGAATGTTTTTCAAACATGAATTTCCCAAATAGTTTCTCCATTCATAGTTTCGTTTACTTAACATTTACTGGTCTATTTTAATGATATAGCTCATCTTATACACATATCAAAAGCCTTTATCTTTAATTTCTTTCCTATCTCTTAATGTTTCTCTTGACCTCGAAAAATAAAAATGAACTAAGTTGTATGTACATTGTCACAGTGATGAACTTTTCTTTACAGTTTTGTCAAGCTTCCTTTACCATTTACATGTAATTTAGTATTGAACATAATTAATTTTCTTTTAAGACAAAGTGAGTTTTTAATTCTTTTCATCATTCTTATCGACTTAAAATTAAAAAAAATAGTGAAGTATAATTAAAATATTTTTCAAACATGCATATTTTAATCTTTTAAACAATCACACTATATTTTCAGGTGGAATTGGTTTTCTCCAAGATGGCTTTTATTATTTATACTAATTTATAATAATTATCATTTAGTTGAAAACAACTACCATTTTTGGAAATATATATCATATTACTCTTTTTTGACCCTTCCCAATATCTTTATTCCTAAAGAGGATTTTAAGTTTCCAGAGTGAGTGATTGATTTTCTTTCCCCTAAATTCTCAATTATTTTTTTATGTATATGGGAACATGTGAACATGTTCACATGGGCAAATATTTCTGAAATATATTTAATTCATGAGCCATCGAGTCTTCCTTTTGCTATTCTGCTTCTTTTTCAACATAGGAGCATTTTTGGTTCATTTTTATTTATTTGTTGTTGTTGTTAATTTATTATTTTGTTTTCAAATGTGCTCTTTTTCTGACAATTCTGTAACTATACAGAATAATATCTTTATTTCCTTGGCTTATGTTTTTTTTTAAGAAAACACATTCCAAGTCTGGTGCAGGTGATTGACATCTATAATTCTAAGTACTTAGGAAGCTGAGATACATGTGTTGGAGTTAGAAGCCATCTTAGATAGCCAGAAATGCATCTGAGACATCTCCATTTATCCACCAAAAAGCCTGAAGTGGAGTTGTCACTAAAGTGGTAGAGCAACAGCCCAGAGTTAAAAAGCTAAGAGACAGTGCCGAAAACCCTGAATTTAAGCTCCAGACCAGCACAATAAAAGAGAGAAAGAGAGAGGTAAAAAGAGAAAAAGAAATAAGAAATGTACTCGTTGCCTTACTTATGTAACTGTAATCCTGCTATACAGCATCTTTGCAATAAAATTAAATTAAAAAAAGAAAGAAGAAGAAGAAGGAGGGGGATAAGGAGGATGAAGGAAGGGAGGAAGGAAGGGAGAAAGGAAGGAAGGAAGAAAGGAAGGAAGGAAGGAAAAGAAAAGGAAGAAATGAAGGAAGGAAGGTGAAGGGAAAGGAAGAAAAAGAAGGAAGGAAGAAAGGAAGGAAGCAAAGAGGGGAAAAACAATCTAAGGGCCTTTTGTTCTCTTCTGTTTATTAATTTTTAATTACATTAAAAATAATGTTGTTTCAAAGTAGTTAATGAGGTAAGATATGTAATGTTTATTTGTCTACATTTTCTGTTATTTTCATGTCTCATTAATATACTGATTACCCTTACAACTTTTCATTCATTATTCTCATATATTATTACAAATCTGTCCAATAATTTACTAATATCAATATGCTCATTTACTTACACATGAGAAAAATGCATTAATGTCAATTCTCTTGTATGTAACTGTGCCAGGATTTTCCAGAACCAACATCTAAAAGCATTTCAGTATCTGTTGCTATATTTTGACAAATCCTCTCATTAACTGAGTAGAAGAGTACCAGGCTCCTTCCTCTGCTTTTCTTGAAAACTGTCATAGCTATCTGCCATAATCTTCTGGAAGTATCCTTCTCTGAAGGAATGTAGAAGGCTGAGTCAAGACCACTGATCTGCCCACCTCAAGAAGCAATGACTGTTTAGTAACAGGATGTCTGCTTCCTTTTCAACATAGCAGTATTTTTGGTTCATTTTTATTTTTTTTAATTCATTTATTATTTATTTTGTTTTCAAATGTTATCTTTTGTGACGATTCTCTAACTATAAAAGTAATATCTTTATTTCCTTGGCTTAAATTTTTTGTACATGTTTTATTGTAAAAAACAATGAGCAAGGAAATGAGTACATTTCTTATCAAGCACTGTTGCCTCCTCCTTTGTTTTTCCCCTACCATCCCTTCCCTCCCACCTCCACAACTACCCTCCTCTTCCCTCACCTCCCCCTGCCGAAGTTGTAAAGTTTGTTTTCAACATAGTGTTTTGTACATCTCATTGTTAGAATGGGTCCACCTGTATCCTTATTTAAGCATTTTGTTTTATTAAAAAAAAAACACACTCTAAGCCTGGTGCAGGTCACTGACATCTATAAAATAGAGGCATTTCTGGCTATCTAAGATGACGTCAAACTCCTTTACTCACACAGGACCCAGAAATGTGCATCTGGGAAGACAGTGTGCAGGAAAAAACAAGTTTTATTATTATTATTGGTAGAATTATTAACTATTACATAAAACTGATTATCACAGAAAATGTTGGTTGGACATGTAGTTTTTGTTCGGCTTTAACTTAATTTATTTCACCTAAAACCTTCATTGACTGGCCAATATACTGAGTAGTCAACATTTTTAGACTTTCCTAAGTGTCAGAAATGACTGTGTCATAGGTTGTTTAGTAGGTTCTTTTAAAATATTACTTTCCTCCTTACCTAATACCAGAGCTCTTGTCACAATATCTTAGAATATTGAGTCATTGTTCCTATTCACACTTGAGTTCTTATAACTTAGAACCTATCTACAGAAACTATTGGGTATATTTCTTTACTTCAGATTCTATCCTTCCTTCAAAGATGGATCAGTCACTTCTTCTTCCCTCAGAGCTGCCTCTTTTCCTAGCCTTGCTATTGAAATCAGCTTACACAATTTCAGTGTGGGAACACTTGTTTTCATAGATTTTGATCTCTCTCTGTATTATTTTTCTTTTGATATTATATTAATACATATTTAACATATTCAAGAAACATAAATGCATTATTTTATAGTCATGGCTCAGAATTCCAGATAAGCTTGGTTAGAATTTCTACTCCAAATTTTAAAGAGCTGAAATCAATTTGAACTGAGCTACTTTAACTCTTGCCAAGAAATTATGGGAGGGTCTTCAAAGCCAACTTAGTTAGGGGTGTTGCAGAATCCAGTATTTAGGGGATATTTTTTAAGTAGTAGGACCGAAGTACTTTGATCATTGCTAGCTATGAACTGGCTGCTACTATTAGCTTCCAGAATGGATCTCTTTGCTGGTAATACATACAATGTTATCTCTCTAAAAATGGCTATTTTCTTTACGCTTACCATTTTCCTGACTTGCCCTGCTTCTAGGACAGTCTTTTGAACTAAGTATATAAGTGCATAGTACAATTTGGATAATCCAAGATAATCCAAAATCTAATGATACTTATGAATTTAACATATATATATATATATATATATATATATATAATGTGTATATATGATATATTATGTATAATATATTATATAACACACACATAAATGCCAAAAATATTAAATAGGTTTCCTTCATATTCTTTCCTGCTATTCAACATCTTTATGATCTAACCTTGAATATGTTCACCCTCATATAAGTAGGTCTTACAGTTCTTCATTACACAATTGTACTCTTCATTGACATACATCTTTTTGGCCCAAAGACCATGAAATAAGGATATATCAGAAAGAAGGCAACATCTACAGTACTTCATGTAGATATGGAACCTAGAGATATAAACTTTTCAGATCCACCAAAGAGAAAATATGTCCAATTTTATTTTTTTAAATACCCTCATTGAACCTCTTAAGTACTTATGTGCTTCATTCTCTCTCTTTTGAAAGTCTTTGAGGAATAACCTGTTTTCTATAGCAGTAGACAATTTGATAAAACTCACTCATATGTCTTTTCTAATATTCCCTGTTTTCCATAGCAATTCCCCCCAAATAAGAAATGACCTTTCAAAGGTTAGAATCAAGATGTTATTATATATATTTTTATAAGAATTTTTTGTGAAAATACCATACAGAGGGGTTACAATTACATATGCAAGGTAATAAGTAGTATTGGGAAGGCAGTGTATAGACTAGTTACAGTTACACATATCAGATACTGAGTGCATTTCTTTTTGAAGTGTTATCTTTTCCTTCCTTTCCTCCTAGGTTTTTTCTCCCCACCTTCCTCCCTCATAAGTTGTATAGTTCATTTTCAATGAAGTATCTAGTGAGTATCACTGCTCAAAGAGTTCACCCTTTGTCCTACCATATCTGTGCTTCCCTCTCTCCTCCACAAATCAGAGAAATTTACATATAAGATGAAAGATACCAAAGTAAAAAAACAGCAACAAAAAGGGAAAAACACAAAAACTACAATAAGAAACCTGTTTCCCATTACTTGGAGTTCATTTTGATAAGCATCATTTTGTGTGATCACATGCAAATAGCTATTGGGCCCTTGTGATCCTCTCCTAAGAATATCCTCTTTGGAAGAAGGGATTCTAACACAGTTCAAACTACCCAGTTGTTTAAGGATACAGGTGGATCTGATGCAACAACGAGAAGTACAAGTTGTCATGTCCAAAACGAGCTTTACAACGTCGGTGCGGGGGGGGGGGGGGGGGGGGGGGGGGGGGGGGGGGGGAGGGGGGGGGGGGGGGGGGGGGGGGAGGCTGGGAAGGGATGGGAAGGGTAAACAAAGGAGGAGGCTGCAATGCTTGGTAAGAAATGTACGCATTATCCTGCCCATGCAATTGTAACCCCTCTGTACAGTATGTTCACAAATAAAATAAAATAAAATTAAAAAAAATTGGAAAAAAAAACAAACTACCCATTAGACATACTAAACTAGCCATTGTTTATATTAAATGAAATGATTACTCTTATATACAATATAATAAAAATACTAAGAGTTTCACCATTGATGAATCAGAAAAGTTAAAATAAGTAGCATTTATGGCTGTTGAATAATATAAGGACTATAGTAATCATTAGGATGGTTCTGTTAGATGTTTTAAGACTTAAAAAGGAAACTAATGGACTAAAATCAACTTATTGGCTGAGTTAATTGTTGTTCATTACACATGAATGACTGTATAGGTCAGGAGATAAAATAGAAACATATTAGGAATTTCCCATCTCCAAAAGCTTCAAAGAAAAAAATATCCTCACAATACTAATCCACAGAAGTTATGGTAATTACTAAACTATAATTTTACTAAAAAAAAGAAATACTCAGAATTTCTTCAGATTATTAAATATAAATTCCACATTGATAAGGCAAATGGTGCACCCAATATCATATTCACTATTACTGACATCTTAAAGAAAGTAATAAATAATATTCTTGTTCAAATTTACATTATATATATACATATATATATGTATGTATATATATATATATATATATATATGATACTAGGGAGTCACATATTGGCCATTCATTGACTCAATACAGAGTTGGGATGCATAGAAATTTTTGAAACTGCCTCACACTGTCTAAAAGAATAAGCTATTACTAATAATATTTCTAGAGGAAATGAAGAGATATCTGCCAAAATATATTTACATAATGTAGTATTAATTTTTGTCTTAAATCATTTGGAACTGAATAAACATATTATGATCTGTATATGTCATTCTGCACCAGAATCAAGTCCAAATGGATCAAAGACCTCAAGGTAAAAGCAGAAACTCTCAAAACATTACAGGAAGGAACAGGAGAAACTCTAGGGCTCCTTGGCACAGGCCAATATTTTCTTAATCAAGACCCAGAAACACAACCAATCAAAGAAAGGTTGGACAAATATGATTGCATTAAACAGCAGAGCTTTGGTATGAAAAAGGAAATAGCTAGCAAGAGCAATAGAAAGCCCATGGATTGGGAGAAGATCTTCACTAGCCATACAATAGACAAGAGCCTCATTGCTAAAATATACATAGAGGGCTGAGAAGGTGACTCAGTGGTAGAGTACTTGCCTTGCATGCAAGAGGCCCTGGGTTTGATTTCTCAGCACCACTATAAGCAAAAAGAAAAAAGCCGGAAGTGGTGTTGTGGCTCAAGTGATAGAGTGCTAGCCTTGAGCTGGAGAACTGAGGGACAGCGCCCAGGCCCAGAGTTCAGGCCCCACGACCTGACCCCCTCCTCCGCAAAAAAAATAAAATAAAATAAAATATATATAGAACTCAAAAATTAAATCCCCCAAAAGAAAATCCTCAACTAAACAATCTCCCCATTAATAAGTGCACTAAAGACTTAGACTTCTCTGGAGAAGAAATAAGAATGGCCAATAGACACATGAAGAAATGCTCAACTTCTGTGGCCATAATGCAAATCAAAACAACATTGAGATTCCACACCATCCCAGTAAGAATGAATATAATCAAGAACTCTAATAACAACAGATGCTGGACAGGGTGTGGCCAAAAGGAAATACTACACTGTTGGTGACAGTGAAAATTTGTTCAACCACTCTGTAATGCAGTATGGAGGTTCCTCAAAAGACTACATACATGCAGAGCTCCCCTATGACCCAGCAATCCCATTTCTGGGTATTTACCCAAATGACCACAAATAAGGCCATACTAAAACTACCAGCACAACTATGTTTATTATAGCATTATTCACCATATCTAAGATATGGAACCAACCCAGATGCTCCTCAATAGATGGATGGAAAATGTGTGTGTGTGTGTGTGTGTGTGTGTGTGTTTGTGTGTGTGTGCATGCCTGCACGTGCAATGAAATTCTATGCTTCCATTAGAAAGAATGGCACTGTCCCATTTGTCAGGAAATGGAAAAACTTGGAAAAATAATTAAGTGAAGTAAGCCAGGCCCAAAGAAACATAGGTCCCTTGGTTTCCCTTATTTGCAATAATTAGCTTATGCCTAGGATAATCTTATGTGATGAGAGGAACACCGCAAAGCTATGTATATATGACCATACAAGATAATGCTAAGTGAAATGAACTCCAAGACATGGATCAAGAGGTTTTTCTTTGTTGTTGTTTTCCTTAATGTATAATGTGATTTTGTTTTTTTATTATAAGTTTTTTTTTAATTTTGAAAATACTGTACAGAGGGGTTACAATTACATGAGCAAGGTAATGAGTACATTTCTTATCAAGCATTATTGCTTCCTCCTTTGTTTTTCCCCTACCATCCCTTCCATCTCACTTCATCAATTACAATCCCCCCACCCCCACCCTGCCTATTGTTTCTAACATATTTATAAGGTACCATGTGATTTTTTTGTTGCTCTGTATGTCCCTCCCCTGTGGTATAACCCCTGTTTTCACTATATTTGATGTTGGTATAATTTGGGGAGGGGAAGGGAAAAAACAAATCGTTTAAATAAGGATACAGGTTGACCCATTGCAACAATGAGATGTAGAAGATGCTAGGTGATTTTGTTTCTTTTATACATTCTTCCCCCTGTGTTATACCCCCTGTTTTCACTGTATTTGATTTTGGTATCCTGGTATTGTATACCAGGGAAGGGAAGATGAACAACAGAATGGTGAGAGAAAGGACACGGGGAAACTAATGAAACAGCAATATACATACAGAAATATCTTGGAATTTATCTGTACAGTTTTTTTTTTCGGGGGGGAATGTTGGGAAAGGGAAAGTAAGAAAAAAGTGAAGGAAGGGGTAACAAGTTTGACCAGAAATGTACTTATTTCCTTACTTGTGTAACTCTAACATCTCTATACATCACCTTGACAATAAACTATAACCCTAAAAAACATAACATTTTTAGTGGACAAATATAGTATCAGCTGTAGCCCTGATTTCAACACCAATCCAAGCATGATACATATAATTGGAACCATTGATTTTTAGCTACTGATCTGGCAAAGACCTTTTAGATTCCATTATGAGGACAGTAAAATGTTTTCTATGCTTAAAGAATGGGAATACAGAAAACAGGTGCCAATTTCTCCAGTATGCAATTCTAAGTACTTTGGAAGCTGAGATATGAGGCTCTTCATTCAAAGACAGCATGAGTAGAAATGCTTGTAGCTCTATCAAATGGCCAATACATCAGGACTAGAGGTGTGGTTTAAGTAATAGAGCAATCGGCCATGAATGGAAAAGCTACCAAAGAATCTGAGACCCAATGTGAGAAAGTTCCAGCCCTAGTACTCTACCTAAAATACATCCACACTTTCAATATACATTTACACTTGGCTCCCAACATATGCTTACTCAGTTCCAGGGACCATCATAATCACACATTATACAAAACCACACAATAACAAAGAGAATATGACTTTATGCCTATTAAATAGAAGAAAGGAAAATTCAAACTTTATGTACTAAGAAAAAACAGTTGTATGGATTTTTAAATTATTTGTGACATGTTGTGTCAGTAAATTTTCACTATAAAAATTACCTGAGAAAATAAACAAAAATTTATTTTGGTCCATAGTTTTACAGTTTACAGTCTATAATCAAGTATGCCTTTGCTTTAAAGTTCTCTCATCACAGTTCCAAATGGCAGAAATGGAAAGAGTGTGTCAGGCATAAAGTGTTGACTTTATGGTCAAAAAGTAAAGAGAGCAAAAAGAGAGTGGGAGAGCTTACACTGACCTTCATAGTCATGTCATCTGACCTGCTTTCCAATAGCAACTCTTTGGGAACAAGAGTGCAACACATTGGCTTTTCTGAGGGCTTGCAAAATCAAACTAAAGCCACTATATCTAGCTAAAATCTATTTATGTTACATACTGGTATCATGCACAATGTAATTTTAAAACAATGAAATAATTTTACCCTGGATATTTCTGCCTTAGATATCAAGACCGAAAGGTATTTGGGATGGATGTGTAGAATTTCATCACAATTCTCCTTTCTGTTTACTAAAGAATTCTGTTTCTCAAAAGTTGAATCATTTGCCCCTTATGTTGCATATAATTTTATTTAAATTGAATAGGTAAACATTACAATTAAGCACTCATGTGTTTAATTAATAACTTTTTAAAAATGTTGCTTTATGCACCATAAAAATAACAATAGAAGACATACATTTTCTGCATACCTTATCATTATTACTTCTAGAACAGTATTCACAAAATTGCTTTTTAGGACCTATATTAAAGTATAAATGCACTTAGAATATATGCATTCATGTACACATGTGATTTTAAATTGATTTATAATATATATTATGTATTATATTCATTTATATTATATAATATATAAATACATGAAATGAATGCCTTCAATGGATGCTATGTGAGAAAAATCTGACCCTTGATAGCCAGTTAATTACTACAAAGAAAGAAAATCTAGACAAATAGCTTCACTATTCAGTTGATAGGTAATTAGAATGCATGCCTTATCAGTCACTTTAGACTCAATTGCAGTTAAATACATAAGGATTTCAGAGCACTACAAGCAGAAAGTTGAATGTGATTTTCTCCTATTAGAGGGAACACATCAAGATGGATACTATGTGGTAAGAAAGGCTCTATGTTTCATAGCCAGCTGTGTTTTTCATTGACCATCCATAGACAAAAAACTATGCAATGTTCTTACTGAAACTTGAATAATTTTTTTTAATATACTCAAGGTTAAATCCCAATGAATGTTTAAAAATTTTTGTAGACCTATCCAATATCAATGATCAACTATAAACAGTATGAGTTAAGAAAAAAGAAATCTTTCAAAACATCTATTGATATAATACAGTTGGATTAATTTTGTCATAAAATTAATAATGTACATAAAATGAACAGACTTATGATAACTGTATACACTTCCAATCGAGTTAACCAAATTGTGGAAGGATCATATTACTCATACAATTCCAAAGAAATGATTGAAAAACAACCAGACTATATCCTCAATTTTTTATGAAATTCTTAACAGTCTATGAAAATAATTATCTGATTTTCATCATCTTTGTATGTCAGAATACATTTTTCAAATAAGATGACCATGTTTTCATGAATTCCAACCCAAATAACCTAGTTTAACTTACAAATAAAAGTTTTCTTGAACTTAGGAGAGATACCATTGTATATATTTAACTCATAGTTCCCTATTTTATTTAGTTTTAATCCTTAAAATGTACTAGGTCATGTACTGCAGAGACGTTGATAAAAGGACTATACCTACAATGCTAAATAGTCTGCATATTTCAACTGTACTTTTATGAAGAGAAAAGGTCTTCTCTGCTGTACTTGATGGCTCTATCTGTGACAGAGTTGGCAGCTTGAAGATTGCTACAAGACCTGGTTAAATGTGTGTTGTTTCTTTTTACAGAAACACTCTGATGGGATTAGATTTATGACAAGCCAGTATTCCCATTGCAGATTTTTGACTGAGATGGGACTTAGTTATTGCTTTGTCTAGTTCACTTTGTGACAGGAGGGACATGCCAAATTTAACTCATTTTCTCTCATAGACTTCAACAACAAAAAGGAAAAAATAGTGAACTTCATTTAAACTGTAAAAATAGCTGCCATATCATAGTCGATATTTTCAAAGCAAAAAAGTCAATATTTAAATAAGATTTCCATAAGGAGTTAAAGAATTTCAGACTAAGGTACTCATAATTGAACAGTAGTCACCTACTAAACCAATAACATTGATGACCTTTAACTAACAAGTGCCTATTTTCTTATCAGTAGTTTATTCTCTTTTCATTTTTTCCTTTTCTTTGAGTAACATATTAAAATAACTTATTTGTAAAGAATTAATTTTTCACTAATGTTATCTTTATCCTATAAAGTCTATACATAATTCAAAATGCATTATAGACTACTGTTGTATCTTTGACATTTTGCATTTATAGTGAGATATAACAAACACAACTGACTTTTAACCCTGACTTTTAACCTAGAAGTGGGATAAAATCATGGATATGAAATTATGTATCAGTTAAATGATCATTTGGTATCCCAATTCTGTCTATGAAGCTGCTATCAAGGCAGAGAACAGGTGAACATGTCGACAAGTGGCAATGGCTTTTGTTAAAATCAACTCCAATGTATCTGAGATATCTTCAAACAACAAAGTGTAATAATTATTACAGACTGCTAGCTCTTTTTTATATTAATAAGTTTTTAATTGTGAAAATACCATACAGAGGGGTTACAATTACATGAACACAGTAATGAGTACATTTCTTTTTTTTATTTTTGACAGTTTCAGATGATTATTTAATTTGTAAATATTGTACAAGTTTTAATAGCTTAAATTGTATATACACCCAAATAAAAACTTGCATTAACGACCAGTGGGACTTGTGTCTAGGATCCAGGCCATGCTCCTCTTCCTTGCCCAGGCTGTAGACTTGAGAATGGCCTCAATCTTCAGGAGGGAGGATGATGTGTGGGTCCACAACTAAGAAGACTTGACTGCTTTACATATGGAGAAACTGAGCCCCAGAGAACTCCAATGACCTCTGCCTTAGGTTCTAGATAAGTAGGGTAGCCAGGAGCCAAACCTTGCCTTAGCTGCATGGATGGAGGAGTGGGAGTGGGAACTCTGGGCTTAGGCGGCTGTGGCTCTGAGGGTGGAACAAGTGTGAAGTCTAGTTGGTGCCGAGTGGGAAGGATGGACGGCAGAGGTGTAAAGGACCTGCACCTTCACCCTCCCACCTGCAAACCTCTGTCCAGCCTGGATTCTAGGTCAGCAGCCTTAACAAGATGGCCTTGGGCTGGGTTCTCAGAAGCACCAGCCCAAAGCCAATCATTTAACTTGTGGCACTGGAAACGTGGTCAGGCAAACAACTCTGGTTTGGAATGGAGCAGGGACCTCTCTAGGGGCTAATGTTCTGTGCTTCCTCTTCTCCAACACTGCTTTTGGAACTTAAAGATGCTACTCAAGACCCTGTTTCCACAACCTCCACCAGACCGAGTCTGGCCTAGAGCAAGCACTGGGAAAGATCTCAGTGAACCCCAGAAGGCTAAAAGATGTGCTCTATGTGTGGGTTTAATCTGTGAACCCTCCCTAAACAGAATATCATCTGCTTCCACCAGATGATATTCCCTAGAATTTGGACAGGTAAATCCAAGGAATCTGAAGAAACAAGCCAATATGAGTGGAAGGACAGCAGTTAATGCCCTCCCAACTAGCCTGAGAATGGTTTTTCCTGGTGGATCTCCCATGAGGGTCAACTCTCTCCCAGTGGACCCTTGTATGGAGGAGTCTGATTTCTCCCTTATTCAATCAAGCCCTGACTTACCTAAAGCCTTTCAGCCTCACACCGGGAGCAGCCCGAGCCCTTAGCCCGGGTCTTTATATCTTGTCCCCAAAGGCTCCAATGTCCCATTCCCTCCTCCTGAGGTCCCCTGGCCTCCAGCCACACCGGTTGCTCAGTGGAGCTCAGAAGCCCTTTTCAAGAAGCCAGGTTTTAACTTGCTCATCAAAGTAGCCCTTGACCTGCAGAGGACCTGTCACCTCATTAACCTGGGTGACTGGTTCCTTCCCCAGCAGTGGGCTCAAAAAATCTTCCATATCCTTCTGCAGAGCCCAGATGGATGTCCTTTTCCACCTTCCGGATCACAGTCATCTGGAGATTGCCATGTGTGATGTCCCAGTAGACAGGAATGTTGTACATCCAGGAGTGCCGCACAAAATAGGGCAGGTTGGGTGGGGGGTCTCTGGGAGGCTGCCAGCCACTAGGCGTGGGATAATGTTATGTTTGGGGGGCTTTGGGATGCTGGTAGCGGGTAAGAGGCGCTCGACAAACCAGTTCTCATCTGCAGACTCCATAAAGCTGGGGTAATCAGGAGGCCTCTGGGTCTGGCTCAGCTGCCTTAGTCCGCAGCCTCGCAGGATATCGGTTCTTCTCCAGACTCACAGCACAGACCTGGCCATGGCCGCAGCCATCTTGGACTCTGAGTACATTTCTTATCAAGCATTGTTGCCTCCTCCTTTGTTTCCCCTTACCATTCCTGCCCTCCCATCTCCAATGCCCCCACAACCAAAGTTGTAAAATTTGTTTTTCGACATAACGTCTTGTACATCTCATTGTTGCAATGGGTTCAGCTGTATCCCTATTTAAACAATTTGTTTTTTCCCTTCCCCTCCATAAATTATATCAACATCAAATACAGTGAAAACAGGGGTTATACCATTGGGGAGGGACATACAAAGCAACAAAGAAATCATCTTATAAATATGTTAGCAAGAAAGAAAAACCATTTGAGTACTTATCTTGGGGTTCATTTGACCTAACATCAACTTATCTGACCATTTCTGCTTTTCTCAGAATATACTAGTTATTGGAAATAAGGGAAATCATTGGATGTATGTTTCTTTGGGCCTTGCTTACTTCACTTAATATAAGTTTTTCCAAATCTTACCATTTCCTAAAAAATGGGCAATGTCATTCTTTCTGATGGAGGCATAGAATTCCACTGCCCAATAAATAAGTGAGCTAAAGACTTAAAGAGAAACTTCTCTGAAGAGGAAAGAAGGATGGCCAATAGACACATGAAGAAATGCTCAACCTCACTAGCCATAAAAGAAATGCAAATCAAAACAACACTGAGATACCACCTCACCACAGTTAGAATGACTATAATCAAGAACTCTAATAGCAACAGATGCTGGAGGGGATGTGGCCAGAAGGGAACCCTACTGCATTGTTGGTGGGAATGTAAACTTGTTCAACCACTTTGGAAAGCAGTATGGAGATTCCTCAAAAGACTACACATAGAGCTCCCCTATGGCCCAGCAATCCCACTTTTGGGTATTTCCCCAAATGATCACAAACAAGACCATTCTAAAGCTACCAGCACAGCTATGTTTATTGCAGCATTATTTTACTATTGCTAAGATGTGGAACCAACGCAGATATTAGCTCTTTTTATATCATATTGTTTATCTATATAGAATCTATGACTAGCTCATTTCATAATTTTCTTTTCAGTATACAGTGCCATATATGTGATGCTGTAGGTAAAGTATATGTTAATATGTTGATTATGTGTTATCTAGAAGGGCAGTTTTCAAATACACAGATCTATTTCAAGAATACAAGACTCTCATTTATTTAGGAACATTTTAACCTCTCCATTCTCAAATTGAACTATGAAATATAAGTTAATACTATTTATATTTAAGTGTATTTATCTTTAAGTATTATTTTAAGTAAGCCAGGCCCAAAGAAACATAGGTCCTATGGTTTCCCTTATTTGCAATAACTAGTATATGTCTGAGTCAAGCAGACAAGGTCAGATAAGTTGATATTAGGGGAATGAACCCTAAAATAAGTATTCAAATGTGTTTTTTTTCTTACACGCAATTGTTTCTAACATATTTATAAGTTGATTTCTATGTTGCTTTGTATTTCCCTCCCCCATGGTATAACCCCTGCTTTCACTGTATTTGATGTCGGTATAATTAGTGGAGGGGAAGGGACAAAACAAATCTTTTAACTAGGGATACAGGTGGACCCATTACAACAATGAGATGTACAAGTCGTTATGTTGGAAAAACGAACTTTACAACTTTGGTGGGGGAGGATCGAGTGGGAGGAGGTAGGGGGATTATGGGAAGGGATGGGAAGGTGAAACAAAGAGGAGGTAACAATGCTTGATAAGAAATGTACTTGTTATCTTGCCCATGTAATTGTAACTCCTCTGTATGGTATTCTCACAATAAAAAATAAATAAATAAAAATGCTCATATAAAAATGCTCATCTAGCACATGCAATTTAAGCAGCCTGAAATAAAAATATACATCCTTCAAAATGCATCACAGGAGTAAAGACTTTATCCTTGTCTTATATGCATGTGTGTGTATAAACATATACACAATTACATGCATGTGTATGTATATATTTGCACATGTATATATGTATACCTTTTTTGTGTATATGTACATGAATTTGTGTGCATGTATGTAGATACATGTGTACATAACTGTGTAGATAGGAAGGAGGAGAGCAAGTTTTAAAAGTGTTAATATCTGCCAAAGTAAAATATAACCTCTTGACAGTATCATGTCTTTTGAAAATTCACATTTTAGGAACAATAAATAGATCTCATCCTGATTCCTATTAGCTCTTATAAATTTAAAACTTAATCTTATTTATTTTACTTAATAACTCTTCCTTCTTTCTGATTTTCATTCTGCAAATAATATTTATGCTCTTAGTTTCCTTTAGGGCCTGTTTCAAAATTTTTTTGTTGACTATGACAGTAACATTATTTAGTATTACTCGTATCTTCTTCCTTTTGTAATTTCTTTGATTGATTCTATCAGGTAAGTAATATGAGAATGTATAAAATAAAAAAGTGAAGGAAGGACCAACCACCTTCAACAATTCAAACTTAGAGAAATATTTTCAGGCTTTGGAGATGTGTGCTCATCAGTATGAATGACAATTTTGATTGCCTCTAATTTTTTAAACATTCTTACAGTTTTCTTATAATGACTATTAAAGAAGGATCTATAAAATTAACATGCATGCATTTTTCAAGTAAATTCATTTTTACCTTGTACTCCCATTCTTTCAAACTATTTAGAGACCAGATAAACCTTTCCACTACCACAATGTGTCCATCTTATTATATACTGGCAAAATGTCATAACAATCAGAACTAAAACAATTAGCGCTGTCTTGATTAAATAACATTCATTAAGAATCCAGAAGTATCAATCTATAAATGTTTATCTGAAACATATGGACACAACAAAAGTATATTAGAATACATGCCAGATTTTTTTTATTATTAGCAGATTTTAAGGCAGAACAGAGGGAAATTTTCATTAAAGACCTAATGCCTGTGCAAAAGCAATGAAAAAGATTTGGCAGGAACAAAGGACAATGCTAACTACGTGGTAAAGATTGCCAGTTCAGGGAAAGTTCTCAAACAAAACTGAGTTTTAAGGGGGTCAGAAATATACCAGCATCGATTGGTACCTCAATCATTACATGATTAGCTAAGAAAATCTGACCTTGACTTATAGGCTAATGCAGACCAACAGCCAGAGGCTTGTATCTAGCAATACTGCTTACAAGTGGTCAGTCCATCTGTTTCTCTGTTTCTGGCAGTGAGAGTTCTTCATATTTACTAGACTCCTGATAGGTAAAGTAGTCTAAACTTTGTAAGTGAAAAAATATTGTTAAAATATGCTCAGTATATTTAAAAATCTGTACTATTATAAAACATATATAATCATTGTCAGTACAACACCCTGAAATAATCTTTCTTACACTTCTCTGGCTTTATTTTCTTTCTGTTGAAGGATCCATTTATAGATAGAGATCCCAACCATGATGCTTAGTACACTCATTTGAGTACTTCCGGGGTTCTGTTTGTTTTTTGTTTTGTTTTTCATCACAGGTCAATGTTCCTTCTCCTTTCTTTTGATAAGCTATTTTACAATACTCTAATAACAAAATAAGATAGTTACTAGTTTGATGATAAGACAACAAAACTTCTATTATTATTATCAGAACTTTACTTTTCCTGATTTATTCAGATATTCTGCTTTCACCCAGGATTAAAACCTCCTGTCTTATAGTTCATATGTCTCAGTACTTTTACATTTGATACACATAGGACTCCCTAGTTTTAGAATATTTTGTCTTGATGTTCCCTGTATTTTACCTACTAGTAACCACCTATATATCATGACCACTTCAAGAAAGCACAGCACTCTCCCATCTTCAAGGTACTGGTGACTGTCTCTTTCTTTATTTTATTTTATTGTAAAGATGCTAAACAGAGGGGCTGGGAAGGTTGCTCAGTGATAGAGTGCTTGTCTTGCATGAATGAGGCCCTGAGTTTGATTCCTCAGTACCACATCAGCAGAAAAAAAATGGAAGTGGCTCTGTGGCTCAAGTAGTAGAACACTAGCCCTGAGCTGCAGAGCTGACAGACAGTACCCAGACCCAGAGTTCAGGCCTCATGACCAAAAAAAAAAAAAAAAAAAAAAAAGGATTCTATGCAGAAGGGTTAGAGTTATATAAGTAAGGTGAGTATATTTTTTATCGAGCATTGTTAGTTAATTCATCCTCTTAAGTGAAGGTTCCCCAGACCCATCAATGTGAGAATTTTGTAAAACCAAATCCAGAATTTTATATATAGCACACATATACGTTATATATATAATATATATAGATGGATTACTATATTATTATTAGTTAAATTATGTCTTGGAAGAGAAAAAATCATTAAAAGATATTTGATGATGGTATAATTTGTGGAGGGGAAGGGAAAAAACAAATTGTTTAAATAGGGACACAGGTGGATCCATTGCACCAATGAGATGTACAAGAGCTTATGTCGAAAATGACTTTATGTCTTTGGTGCGGAGGGGGTGCAGGGGGTCTGGGAGGGAGATGTGAAAGGATGGTAAGGGGAAACAAAGTAGGAGCCAACAATGCTTGATAAAAAATGTTCACAATACCTTGCCCATGTAATTTTAACCCTCTATATGGTATTTGTACAATAAATAAATCCCATGTTTTTCATATAGTTAATTGATAGATGACATGTCAAGTTAAATTTAGACCAGTCATTAAATATTTTCTTTCCTAATATTTGAAATAATAACAGTAGAACAAACTACTTCAACAAAGAGAAAAATATTAAACAGTTGTTTTTCTAAGGTAACTGGATAACAAATACAATCCTATGATTAAATTTTTCCAAACCATTTGGCTTTGATGGTTTATTCAAGGACAGAAGAAAACAAAACTTTAAAATATATTGTAAAATTCATTAGGTAATTAAATTTTCATCTCTCTCACTAAGCATAGAAAGTAAACAAGCCAGATAAAATAGTACTTTTATGCTACTAAGATGAACATCCCAGAAGACACACATCAGAGAGAGTGCTCTAAGCTTCTCATAGTTAACATGAGTAAGGAAAACTCAAACAAGTCTGGACTCTTGTCAGAGGGGGAAATATATATATATATATATATATATATATATATATATATATGAGAAAATATGTGTGTATCACTTATTAGTTTGAAGCTATGAAGAATAGAATGTAAAGACCTTCCATAGTAAGAAGCTCATAACTCTTTTCAGTATGGCCGAACTGCTGTGCCAGTTTTGATTCTAAGTATAATAAACATTGCACATATTTCTGTTATTTTCTCCTGGCACTCTACTTCACTGCCATCAGATGGCCAAGTGAGTAAAATGAAAGCTCATGTTGATGAGAAATAGTCTTAACCAGTGTCAGTTCTTCTGATAATCAGCCAGCTCTGCACCAAACTACTCGGCACAAACCAGAAGAACTATTCAACTGAACCCATCCACAACTATGAGATAAGGTTGTTGCTAATTTTTTAGGTATTATCATTGGTTTTTACACTGAGAAAAAACTAAAACAAAAGCACTGATCTCCAGATCGTTCTAAAAAATATAACTGAAGGCCAAATGATTGATAGACACATGAATTCCAAAATGATATCTGGCTCACAATCTACTTTCCTGATTTAAGTAGTAGAAGATAGCCTCTCAAAAATGGCCACAAGCTGAAGCCCTCTTCCTTTCCTGTCCACTATATCCATACATAGGATATATTTCTTATCACCTCTGTTAATATTCCTAATATACATAATCCATTTGTCATGATATAGGGAAATATTAGTCACTATCATACAAGAGAATTCAAGGCCTAAGTGATAATTTCATAGGAATAAAAGGTGTGTGAGGTAATCATACAATGCACTATATTCACTCCTAGGAATAAAGTGAGCTGTATATTACAGATAGGAGGGATTATAACTTTTCTGGCATATCTCTGATATGATAGAGAAAGGAGAGTTTTCATAAAGCAGACTATCTGGGGAAAAGTATAAATTAGGTTTCGGTAAGGAAATATCTCAAATTCCAGTTAGAATTTGTACGATTTCAGACAAAACAGGGAGCTCTTAGGAAACAAAGAATATGAGTAGTGCTGTTTTGTTCTCTTAGCAGAACTAATATGTGAACATTGGAGTTCATACTTGTTGCACAAGAACTCTACCCTGTGAATCATGCTCTCTTTCCTTTAGACTTCAATAATATTTCAGATCGGGTATTTCCACCCCCCCCTCCCAGGGCTAGTCTTAGCCCATCTACCTTTTACCTCTGCCTTTTCTATAGCAAGATTTCAAGCATTTCCTACTTGTATTATATAAGAGATTATCTCATAATCTATTGTCTGGGCTGGCCTAGAACCTACAATCCACCTACAATCCATCCATTACCCATGTAGCTGATATTAGAAGCATGAGCCACATCTCCCAGCCCCAAAACTTATCTGTGTAATAAACAAACCATATTAAATATGTCTAATAGATTTTAGGAGTCAGAGATAGAATGATCTATTGCTGTTCCATTTAATTGTTAAAACATGATAATGGCAACTTCATAATGATGAGCATATGAATGAATTAATAAATCACTCTTCTCTTACCCCATAAGACTATTTTAAAGTTTTATCCAATGATGTGTAGTACGTTCATTGCCTTCTCCCAGGCTGGACAATGTCTCTGCCTTCTATCCTTATTGTCCACATTATTCTCCAGCTGGAATTAGCAAGAGAGAATCAATGCCCCTTTATAACTATCCAAAGACTGGAATGTTAGGTCCTCCCGGGAAAACTGGCCCCTGCCCTTTGTTCTCCCTTTGTGTATGCATGGCCCTCTCTAGAAATCCCCATCAAACACCTATAACCCAGTAACTGGCATATGGCCAGGGGGTCAGTGGGAGGTCACCCGGCTCTCAGGTCACTTCCTCATCTACCCATCATGCTTCCTTGGCGTGAGATGTTCCTCGGGCTCTCAGGTGGCTTCCTCATCTGCTGGAGCCACACTTCTTCCCCGTGCTCTGCTGCTTCAGTTTTTGCAATTATAAAACTCTCAGGGCATCGATGTATGTTAGAGAGAAATTTTAAAAATTGGAATAAATGATTTTTGAAAACAAAAAATTCTTAGCTTAGTCTAAGTCTAAAATGAAAGTCAGATGGTGTCAGGAAATGTATTTATTAATTTTAGGAAATATGTCAGATGTTACAATATTTTACAGTTCCAGATGGACTAAGTGGGAAACCCAGTTTGGTAAAGGTAAAAAGAGAAAGAAATATAGGAAAAGATTTTTGCTAATATAATCTGTAACTGTAAATTTGTCGTTGCTTATGCATTATTTTATTCTTTTGGAGTGAAATTTAAGAGAGAGTACAATGTAGAAACAACTATGAAAATGTGACAAATATAAAACAGAACATCTGCATACCATAGAAAAGAAAGTGGGAGAAAAATTTGACAAATGTTTCTTTTAGCTAGGGATTTATTATGAGGTGTTTGCAAATTATCTCCACAATTTTGAATATAAATTAGAGATTAAGTTATGCACACTTGATACTCTGTACTATTTGTCATTTTATAATTTGAATCTTGGAGCTTATTAACTTTACTCTCTTGTAAAAGCTGATTCTTCTTTTGAAGAAAAGAAATGTCAACATTAAAATTTATAATCAGTGTTTTAGATATAAGTGGCGTGATAATACCTGCAGAGAGTCTGGCTGGTCTTGAAGTAGAATTCTTTGACATACTAAATATTTATAGATATCTTAAACATTTATACGTCTGTATTTATATAAGAAATCATGGCTGTGTTTAGTGATTAAAAATAGTATATGTTGACTTAAAGGGAAACAAAATAAAAATATGAAGAATTACAGAATTTTCATGTACGTTTTTTTTTTAATTTTATTTTATTTTATTTGTGAACATACTGTACAGAGGGGTTAAATTGCATGGGCAGGATAATGCGTACATTTCTTACCAAGCATTGCAGCCTCCTCCTTTGTTTACCCTTCCCATCCCTTCCCAG
>NW_012267342.1:5987950-5991066 GCF_000151885.1 Dipodomys ordii
GGGGTGGCCTTCCCTCCTCTGCTCCCTGAGAAGGAGTGAGGATGTCGGGCTTCTACTCACGCCGAGTCTTGGATCCTGGGTCGTCTCTGGTCTGCAAACTGCAGGATGAAGCTGTCTGCTCCTTGTCGGTTCTTGCTGGTGTTGAGTAGAATCCGCTGGCCCGCTGCGTCTGGCTCCTTCTTCCCGGACTCTCTGTGTGAGCGCTCAGGTATGCAGTCTCCACCGGACCCTGCTGCCGCAGCCGCCGGCGGCAGCTGCTGGCTAGCGATCAGATGTGTATTCTTGGCTTGGCTCTCCCTCTCCTGTCTAACTCTCTGTCCTGTGATGGCACACTTGGTGTGTTTCTCTGGCTTGGGACTGTTCACTCGAACTCTAAAACTGCTTTCTATGCGAGAACTTGTTCAGATTCCAGCTTCTCCTCCACCATCTTGTCTCGATCCTCTCATGTACGTTTTTGAGTATGTTCTTAAGGCCAAATGGTTTGGAAAAATATAAGCCATGGAATGCATGCTGTGAAGTTACATTAAAAAACTAAGGATCAAAGTGTCAATCTAGGGAAAAAAATACCACATAAAGGTGCTGTTTATAAGTAGACCCTGATCAATGTGAATGTATTACTTTTATTAAATCTTTTTTTAATCAGTGATCTAGAAAATGCCAAAATGATAGGTTCTAAGCCAAGTGTGGTGGGGAAAAAACAATCATACACATGTATCTGAACACCTTTCAGAATTTAGATTTCAAATTCCCAGCATATCAGATACTTTATACTATATACTTCACTTTTAAATCTATTACAATAGGCAGAGTAGTCAAAGAGGGGGACCATGAGAAACAATCTACAAAGAGGACATAAATTAATATCAGCTTTGTTTATATATATATATATATATATATATATATATATATATACATGCTTTGATTAGTTTTGTGGTTTAAAGTGAAAGTAGGCTGCACAAACACTTCTCAAAATTCATATTGTCATTTACTCCCAAGTATTCTGGACTTTCCTGTGCTATAAAAGAAGAAAGGGAAAAAAAGGAATCAACAACTTCCTTGCTCTCAAATAAATTGTGGTAAAGTCAATACCCAAGAAATCAAAGTACATTATGAATTGTGATGAGCATGATGAATAGTACTTATACCTGATGTTTGTGATGAAGGGAAGAAAATCACAATGTGAAGACTGCGGTTAAAGTTTGCCTGAATGAGTAACAAATTGGCTGAAACCTGACAACCAAGAAGTAACTATGAGGCACTCCGTGGGAATGAAAAGCTGAGGTAGAGTAAATAGCATGCTAAGTGTTATAATTTGTATCTTGAAGGCTCATTTGTTGAAGTCTTGATCTCAGCTGATGGTGCTGTTGGGAGATACAGGAACTATTAGGAGATATAAGCTAGTGGAAGAAAGTTAGGTTATTGGGGAGAGGGGAGTTATTCCTCTCACTCTGTATGGGCCACCATAATGTGAACAGCAGCTCTAATATCTTTCTACCAATATGAATCTAGTTCACCACAAAGAATCAAGGAGTCTAGTGTTCATACACTTAAATAAGCCAAACTAAGGCTTTCCTTTATATTCCTATTATATATATATATGTATATATATATATATATACATATATATGGATGTGTGTATTATATATATATTCATATAATATATATACATATACATAGTATATTTGCTTTTTTCCCAGGGACTTTTCACAGAAATAGAAAACTGACTAACACCTAGGATTATGAAGTAAAAATGAGTTTCGTGGGCATGAAGACATGAAAGATGTTAGAATCCTTAAAAAATTAGTTAGACGATCTAAAATAAGCTCTGAGAGAGAACAGATTTTCAATTTCATCAGTCAACTTATAAAACGGATTCTTGAGATGAGCTAGAATAGCCTGGTTTGTGACACAAAAGTTAAGTCAATTATACAAGCATTTTTCAAGCTTTGTTTGTCACATTCTCTCATCCAGAGCAACTCATCCAGTAAGCACAGAACAAAGTAGAGATGATGAAAATTTGGTAAGGGAAACCTAAAAGTCTTATTGTGTAGGGCAAACACTATTTCTCATGGCAATTGTGGAACATATTCATAACATGCAGCCTATATACAATAGAAATTCAAGAAATATGTAAAATGTTGAAGACTGCGGAAAAAGTAATATAGTATATTAATCGTGATAGCAATGTCCTTTGCAATGCAGAAGCTCTGCGGCTTCAAGTAATCCCATTTATCCAACCTTTCCTTGATTTGCTGTGTTTCTGGGTCTCTATTAAGAAAATTTTGGCTTTCCCCAAGGAGACCTAGGGTTTCTTCCATTCCTTCCTGTAATGTTTTCAGGGTGCCTGCTTTGACTTTAAGGCCTTTGATCCATTTGGAGTTTATTCTGGTGCAGGGTAATATATAAGGATCTACTTTTAGTTTTCTACAGGTGATTAACCAATTTCACCCTCACCATTTACTAAAGAGGGTGTCTTTCTTCCATTCTATTTTTTAGCTCCCTTATTGAAGATGAGGTGGTTATAGGTCTGTGGGTTCATTTCTGGATTTTCATTTCTATTCCATTGGTTCTGAGGTCTGTTCTTGTGCCACTACCAAGCTGTTTTGATTACTATGACTTTTTAGTAGAGTTTGAAATTTGGTATTGATATTCCTCAACACTGTTTTTTCTGTTAAGGATTGTTTTTGCTATTCGAGGAGTTTTATTGTTCCATATGAAATTTTGGATTGCTTCTTCTATATCATTGAAGAATGAGGTTGGAATATTGATAGGTATTGCATTGAATTTGTAGATAGACTTGGGAAGTATTGCTATTTTCACAATGTTGAACCTTCCAATCTAGGAGAATGACAGGGTTTTCCACTTCCTAAGTTCTGTTTTGATTTCCTTTTACAAGTTTGTAAAATTTTCATTGTAGAGGCACTTCACTTCTTTTTTTTTTTAATTTATTTATTTACTTTTTATTTGTGAACATATTGTACAGAGGAGTTACAATTACATGGGCAGGATAATGCGTACATGTCTTACCAAGAATTGGAGCCTCCTTCTTTGGTTTACCCTTCACATCCCTTCCCAGCCTCCCCCCTCCCACCCAATCCCAACCCTTCTCCTCCCCC
>NW_012267342.1:5998634-6000116 GCF_000151885.1 Dipodomys ordii
TGTTTGGGAAGTTCTCTGCTAGGATCCTGTTAAACAAATTTCCTAGACCATTAACTTCTGTTTCTAGGTGCTCCTCTACACCCATTATCCTTTGATTAGGCCTTCTGATGTTGTCTTCCAGGTGTTGGATAGATCTATCATATTTCTTGGACTTGTCTTGGATGGTTGTATGTTCTTTTTCTATAGTATCTAGGCTGTCTTCAATCCCTGAGATTCGATCTTCTGCATGGTCTAACCTGCTGTCAAGACTCTCTACTTTGTTTTTATCTCTTTTCCTTCTAGTTGGTCAGCTTTGATGGCTTCCAGTTCTTTGTTGAAGCTTTGTTTTAGATCTTGTATGAATTTCTTTACTTCCTTAATTTGGTGTACAGTTTTTGTTCTCAAATCACTTTGTTGATTGGTTATGGTTTCTTTGGACTCCCATTCCTTCTGTTGTGTTCCATTCAGCATTCCCTTTGTAGTCTCCCTGACTTCCTTCAGCTCTTTGTTAATGGATTCCATGAATGCCTTTAGAGATCTTTGTGTATTCTCTACCTGGTTTCTCTATTCCTGTATTACTCTTTGATTATCTTCCTCCCATTCGTGGGATTCCTGTAGCTCTCTTTCCTTCCATTCCTGGGATTTCTGCAGTTCTCTTTGAGTGTTCTCAGCCTGCTCACGCCATTCCTCCCTTTCTCTTTTTGTATTCTCAAGTTTTTCACGCAAATCCTGTATCAGTTTTTGAGTAGCTTCCTCACGCTTATGATATTCCTGTATAAGCTTTTGGGATGCCTCCTCTTTCTCCCTTTCACGCTCATACAGAGTCCTTTGTAAGCTGTCAAACTTCTCATTTATCATGGTTGCCACCAGTGTTTGTAGAGCTATTTGGGAACTCTCCTCTGGATTATTCATTATCTGTTCTTACCCCTGGTTGTCAAGATTGGGAATTGAGATATCCGTATTTGCCATTTTTCTTGTGTTTTTCCGGCTTACTTTGCCCATTTGAGATGAAAATAGTACCAGTTTTGTGCTAGAACACTATCTTAAGGCAACTATCAATCAAAGTTTGCTTTTGTACAGTCAATAGTCTACAGATACAATCTAGTTCAACAGATACATCTATTCAACATCAAACAACTATATGTTAGTGAGCTTCGAATCGCAGAAAAGAATTTGGAAGACCAGAAATTATTAGGGTTAGGGAGAGATGTGGGTAAAAATTAGGGATAGATTGTTGTGTGGGGGCACAGGGAGAGTTAACTATGTCCTAATCCCAATGCAGGAAATAGGTTGGATAGGATGCAAGTAGAGAGAGAGAGAAGAAGAAGAAAGGGAAAGTGAAATGAAAAGAGACCAGAAAAAAATAGAAACGTAAAAATTAATATTATTTTGGAGTTTAAAAGACCATCTATTTAGAGAGGAATGTGAGTATATAAAGAAAAGGGAAGGGACATAGAGGAGAAGTGAAAAACTTTAAAAAATGCTTAAAATATTATATAGGTA
>NW_012267342.1:6001441-6013603 GCF_000151885.1 Dipodomys ordii
CTGCGTCTGGCTCCTTCGTCCCGGACTCTCTGTGTGAGCGCTCAGGTATGGCTTCGGTCTCTGCAGCTTGTGACCCTGCCACCGCCGCTGCAGCGGCTGCTGGCAATCGCTCAGATGTGTCTTTTTTGCCTTGGTTTCCCTCTCTTGTCTAACTCTCTGTCCTGTGATGGCACACTTGGTGTGATTCTCTGGCTTAGGACTGTTCACTGGAACTCTAAAACTGCTTTCTATGCGAGAGCTTGTTCAGATTCCAGCTTCTCCTCTGCCATCTTGCGCTGTCCCCCCTTCACTTCTTTTAAGTTAACTCCTCGATATCTTATTTTTTGTGGGGCTATTACAAAAGGAGTTGCTTTCCTGATTTCAGAATGGTCTTCTCATTGTTGGAATACAGAAAAGCCATTGATTTCTGAGGGTTAATTTTATACCCTCCTACTTTGCTGAAGTTTTGAATACAACAGACAACAGTCTCATATGTAAAATTTGGAACTCAAAATATTAAAGCCCAAAAACAAATCCTCAAAGAAACAACTGCCAGATAAATAAGTGGGCTAAAGACTTACAGAGAAACTTCTCTGATGAGGAAATAAAAATGGCCAATAGATAAATGAAGAAATGCTCAATCTCTCTAGCCATAAAACGAAATGCAAATAAAAACAATATTGAGATTCCACCTCACCCCAGTTAGAATGGCTATAATCAAGAACTCTATTAACAACAGATGCTGGATGTGATGTTGCCAGAAAGGAACCCTACTGCATTGTTGGTGGGAGTGTAGTAAACATGTTCAATCACTTTGTAAAGCAGTATGAATGTTCCTCAAGAGACTCCACATAGAGGTCCCCTATGACCCAGCAATCCCACTTTTGTTCATTTACCCAAATGATCAGAAACAAGGCCATATTAAGGCTACCAGCACAACTATGTTTATTCCAGCATTATTTCCATAGCTAAGATATGAAACCAACCCAGATATCCCACAGTAGATGAATGGATAAAGAAATGTGGCATACATGTGTGTGTGTGTGTGTGTGTGTGTGTGTGTGGATTCTATGCCTTCATCAGAAAGAATAGCATTTCCCATTTGTTAAGAAATGGAAACTTGGAAAAAAAATTATACTAAGAGAAGTAAGCCAAACCCAAAGAAACATAGGTTCCATGGTTTCCCTTATTTGCAATAACTAGTATATGTCTGGACAAGTAGAAAAGTTCAAAAGCTATATACATATGACCATATAAGATGATGTTAAGGCATTTTTTTTCTTTCTTGCTATTGTTTCTACTATATTTATAATGTACCATGTGAGTTTTTTTGTTTGTTTGTTTCTTTGTATGTTCCTCCCCAACGATATAACTCCTGTTTTCACTGTATTTGATCTCGGTGCCCTGTATCATGTATATATACTTCTCTAATTCGGGGAAGGGAACAGAAAAAATAAAATGCTTAAATAGGGATACAGGTTAACCCACTGTAACAATGAGGTGTACAAGACACTATGGTGAAAACCAGATTTACAACTTGAGTGGGGAAAGGAAGAGTTGAGGAGGTTGGGAGAGAAGGGATGGTAGAGGAAAAACAAAGGAAGAGGCAACAATGATTGATAGGAAATGTACTCATTACCTTGCTCTTGTAACTGTAACCTCTCTGTACAGTATTTTTTACAATAAAAAAGTACAAGATGTAGTATTGTATACTGGTAACATTTGGGTTGATATTCCCCTTACTGGTGGGAAAATGCCTGGGAACCTTACAGTATTGGAAAATAGCTTAAAAACAGCTTTGGCAGCACTCCTTATCATAAAGTAATGGTCATCTACATATCATCATGAAGCACAAGCAAAACAAAAGTTGCAATGGTTGCAAAAATACAGCTGCTCCTCAATTCATGTAACTTATTACATTCTGACATATCACTCCTCTTGTTCCCTTTAAACTTGATTATATGTCTCCTTCTTTCTCTATTAAGAGATCTTGTGTTATATCTTAAGTTCAGAACTGACTTTATCTTATGATGTGGTCTCTAAGGGTTGAGGTGTGTATCAATATGAAGTGTGCATTATGTGTTATGGTTAGCCTTTTAAAACATATTGTGATACCTCCCCAAATATTTAGAAACCTACATAATTCTGAGTAACTTACTCATTTATTGATTGCTGAATAAATTACTCATATTCTGAGTAATTTACAAATCACAAACAATCCAAATTAGAATGTTTTGATATCTAATTCATGTACTATAGTCCAGGTTAATGATGTCACTATATTGCTGGCCTCTGTATAGACTTTATAACAGAGATTCTCAGAACATGGTCGAGAACATACACTCTTTGCCTTCTCCAAGGAAGTCATCTAAGCAGAGCAATTAGGAAATAAACAAGCTGAAAGTTCTACTCAGTATGAGGAAACTTATGTGGTATTGTTGAAATATACTGTATGAACTATCCTCCTTGGATCGTATTTTTTTTAATTGTGAAAATACTGTACAGAGGGGTTAGAATTACTTGGGCAAGATAGTGAGTATGTTTCTTATCAAGCATTGTATCCTCCTCCGTTGTTTACCATTCCCATCCCTTCCCATCCTCTCTCCCCCCCCATCCAATCCTCCCCCCTCCAAGTTGTAAAGTTCGTTTTCGACATAACAACTTGTACTTCTCATTGTTGCAACAGGTCCACCTGTATCCTTATTTAAATGACTTGTTTCTTCCCTTCCCCTCCACAAATTATACTGGTATCAAATACAGTGAAAGCAGGGGTTATACTGTGGGGGAGGGACATACAAAGCAACAAAGAAATAATCTTATAATTGAGTTAGAAACAAATGCATGAAAGAAAAAAAAAAACATTTAAAATATGTATCGTAGGGTTCATTTTCCTAACATCACCTTATCTGACTTTTTCTGCTTGACTCATACATATACTAAATATTGCAAATAAGGGAAATCATGGGACCTATGTTTCTTTGGGCTTGGCTTACTTCACTTCATATAATTTTTTCCAAGTCTTTCCATTTCCTAACAAATGGAGCAATGTCATTCTTTCTGATGGAGGCATAGAATTCCATTGTGTATATATACCACATTTTCTTGATCAATTCATCTATGGAGGGGCATATGGGTTGGTTCCAGATCTTAGCTATGGTAAATAAATAGTGTGCTGGTAGCTTTAGTATTGTCTTGTTTGTGAGCATTCGGGTAAATGCCCAAAAGTGGGGTTGCTGGGACATAGGGGAGCTCATTTGTGGAGTCTTTTGAGGAACCTCCATACTACTTTCCAAAGTGGTTGAACACGTTTACACTCCCATCAACAATGAAGTAAGGTTCCCTTCTGTCCACATCCCCTCCAGCATCTGTTGTTATTAGAGTTCTTGATTTTTTGCCATTCTAACTGGTGTGAGGTGGTATCTCAATGTTGTTTTGATTTGCATTTCTTTTATGGCTAGGGAGTTTGAACATTTCTTCATGTGTCTATTGGCCATCCTTCTTTCTTCTTCAGAGAAGTTTCTCTTTAAGTCTTTCGCCCACTTATTTATTGGGCAGTTGTTTTTTTGAGGATTTGTTATATGAGATACTTGTCTGTTGTATGGCTAGTGAAGATCTTCTCCCAATTCGTGGGCTTTCTATTGATCTTGGAGCCTATTTTTATCACAAGTTGTACATTTTGAAAATTGTGTGTGTGGATGTGTGTGTGTGTGTGTGTGTGTGTGTGTGTGTGTATCCCAAATAAAGCAATAAAGCTGATCATAGATTACATGGTACTGGTCTGCTCTTATTAGCTAGTCCACAACCTTGTGCCAAATAAATATATTTAAAAGAGCAGCAGGCTGGGTGGCGGTGACTCAGACCGTAATCCTAGCTATTCAGAAAGCTGAGATCTGGTGATTGTGGTTCAAAGCCAGCCCCGGCAGCATCCATGAGAATCTTATCTCCAATTAACCACAAGAGAACTGGAAGTGGTGCTGTGGCTCAAATGATAGAGTGCTTGCCTTGAGCTAAAGAGCTCATGGATAGAGCCTAGGTCCAGAGTTCAATACCAATGGCTGACAAAAAAAAAAAAAAAAAAAGATCAGTGGCACTTCAGGAACATTTGATTAAGTTGAGAAAACTACCAAAAATGGATGATATACACATTTTAGATGATCTCAACAATATCTTTTGGTCACTGATTTATTCATGTTTAAATCAGTTCTATAGTGGATTGTGATTTTTCCTTTTGAAAGAGGTAATTCACAGGTATCTAATCCTGGCAGATGTAACATTAATCTAAAGGAGTAACTATTAAAAATTTAGACTTTTCCAGGATATAAACTAGATTCCTTCACTACTTGAAGTATAAATTTATATTTAGCTACCAAATCCACAGCAAGAATTGTTCAACTCAATGAAGGTGTCATTTTTTTATTGTGAAAATGCCATACAGAGGAGTTACAATTACATGAGCAAGATAATGACTACATTTCTTATCAAGCATTGTTTCCTCCTCCTCTGTTTCCTCTTCCTATCCCTTCCTATCTCCCCTTCCCCCCTCCCCTATACCCTCCTCCCCGTCAAAGTTGTACAATTCATTTTTTGACATAACGACTTGTACATCTCATTGTTGCTATCTAACCTAATTAGGAACTTAGACTGACTTTTACAAACTTACAAAAAGAACACATATATTGTATCTGCAGTAATCTATATTCAATTTAATATGGGCAAAATTATACTAAGAACATGATCAAGCCATCTACTAATAACTACAGATACCTCAAGACATATTCTATATTTCTATTTCTTAACAAGGATACATAAATGCATTAGCCAGCAAATGTTAATGACCACTAACAATAAATGGAATAAAAACAGATAAAATGTGCATTAAATGTTCATTAGCATTGGGAATTAAAATTGCATAAGTATGGAAATGAGTTTCAAAATTTTAATTCTCTGATTCTATTTTCTCAGAGTTAGATATACACCTCAAGGTTTGCATTAATTAATCCAAAAGGCAATTTAAGTGGCCTATGGGACAATATATTTCTTTGATATATTTGTACTTTAGAGAAAGAAATTTGGAACTTCAGTCACAATAAAGATTTGATCCTTAAGGGTTTTTACTGGGTTTACTCAATAATGTTACATGATCTTTGATGAGTAATATACTTGATGATGAGCACCTCAAAATACTACATCTTTGGTTTCACTTCATATCTGCATTTGACAGAATACAAAACCCAGCCCCTGTTCCTTATCTTCTTCCCCCTCCTCCTGTCTCATTTCTCCTTCTCATTTCCTCAAACTTTTTCATAACTAATAGTCTAGACAAACGTTCTACCTTATAAGCAATACTTATAATTTCTCACATATTCTAACTGTATGTAATTATTTTCATAAGCTTGTGACTCATTCTTAGATAACTCCAAATGCAAACAGTTCTCCATAGTATACTTAGTATACTTTGCAGGTCAAAGGTTGTTGCTCTTGATGAAGTTGTAGCAGGTATGTAAGCTTGGTTGACAGCATTTCTCCATGCTGATATCCATTTCCTCAAAGATACCTGAACATCTGTAAATTACCATCCTATGTGTTTTTCCTGTTAGTAGAAGGGGCTATCTTCTAACATTGCAAAACCTGCTTAAACAGTTTGTCTTCCATAGACTATCGCTTGGAACTGTTCCATAGGAGCAATAAACAGTAGTAAGAAAGACATTAGAAAAAATTCCTGGAGTTGGAAAGAGGGGCAATTTTGCATTCAATAATATCACAGTCCTTAGTGCAAACTGAGGACTTCTAGCTGTACATTACAGCATGGTTTGATAGTAATCTCATAGATAGATAGATAGATAGATAGATAGATAGATAGATAGATTGATTGATTGATAGATTGATAGATACAGACAGACAGACATAATGGATATATAGGAGTTGTATTATATATTGTACAAGAATTGACACTCAACAAAGCAGTTTCTAAAAAAATGCATCTTAATCAATTTTACCTGTTTCAACATTCTTATACATTCCTCCCCTACTTACCCCATTCCTTTACTCTTCTTAATTTTGTAGGATATACATTCAAATCTTGACTATATTCTCCCTCCTTCTCCTTTTCATTTGTTTACTCCTTTCAATTACCAACTTCCTGGTATGTGGTATGTATTTTGTTGAACATTGACTTTGCCTTCCCAAAAAATTACACTAATTTCTACCTAGAATCTACCATATTTCAATTAATATTTTATATATACTTACATACTACCCGATGCATTTACTTATAAGTTTGTAAGTTAAATCTGTCTTCTACATATGAGAAAAAAATGCATCATTAGCCTTTAAGCCTGACTCACATAACTGAAGTTTCTCCAGGTCTTCCATTTCTGCAGAAATGACACAATATCACTTCCTTCCTTCTTTCCATCCTTCCTTCCTTCCTTCCTTCATTCCTTCCTTCCTTCCTTCCTTCTTTCCTTCTCTCCTCTGTCTCTTTCTCTCTCTTTCTCTCTCTTTCTTTCTTTCCTTCTTGTTTTGTTGGTTGTGGGGCTTGAACTCTGGGCCTAAGTGCTGTACCTGACTTATTCAACTCAAGGCTAGTACCTACCACTTGATCCATAGCACCACTCCGGGTTTTCTGGTGGTTAGTTGGAGATAAGAGTCTCACAGACTTCGCTGCTTGGGCTTGCATTGAACCACAATCCTCAGATATCAGCCTCAGGAATAGCTAGGGTTATAAGCATGAGACACCAGTGCCTGGATTCATTCTTTTTAATAAATGAGTGAAATTCCATTGTGATATATAAATATATTTGATGTATGTGATATATGTGTGTGTATGCATACACATACAAGCACACACATCAAATTTTCTTGATGTCCATTGATGGGCAAATAGATTTATTCCATACCTTGACTCAGGTGAACAGTTTTGTAATTAATATGGTTGTGGAAAAAATCATTTATATCTTTTGTAACAATCTGGTGAACTAAAGTATTATGCTGCTGGCTCTTCCACACCTATGGTTCTAGTGGTAGATCTCATATAATCAATAATCATACCTCTGTCCATTTTTCCTCTGTATTCTTTTGTAAACTCAGAGGTTTCTTTTTTTTTACAAAAACTGTGATATATATTTATTTGTATATATTTGAATACACTATATAATTTTTATATTTGTATATTCATATAATATACATATGTATATGATTTAATTATATAATTTATTATATATTATAACACATAATAATATAAGCAAATGCTATATAAAATTACATAGTATTATATAAGTATTTAATTTATATTTATCGTGTACTACATTATATATAATTTATCAACATATCCGAAATTTCGCTATATGTTTATATATTGTTTATATATAATGAGTGTATATATACATATACAAATGCTCATCTATTACATTTTCATCACACACTTGGTTTCTTGCGAGTCTTCAGTGATGTCAAGGTCAGAGTGTTTAGCACCTAGAGTCACGACTGTATTTTCTCTCTGAAGAAATAAATATGCTGAATCCATCTCTATGTTGGTACCTACCCCCATTGTTGTGTGATTGACACTAAAGATAATTATGTTTTCATTCTCCTGACATCTATATCAGAAGTTAAAACTATACAGAAAGCCAAAGCAAGGGAAATATTATTAGGGGGATATATAAGATGACTAGGAAATTCCCCTGTGAGGAAATGACATTTGAAAAGATGAATGTGTGAGACATTTGACATTGAAAGAGTGGGTGAAGCACAACCAAAGCTTAGTAAAGGAAGTATAAAACTAGTTGGGGAGATGTTCTGGTCTATGTGGGAAATACAGAAGTCCATTATGGTTGGGGGTAGTAGGCAGAAGGAAATAGTTAAGCCCTATGTAGTCCAGGGTCAGATGTAAATGGTGTGATTATATTTTATAACTCATAATCAACATGCTACACAAATATACAAGAAATTGAGTCTGATTATACAAATAATAATACTTTATAACAAATTCGTAAGTATAAATAAAGGTAACAGTTATAGTTAATAAAATTAGCCTCTTGTAATTACAAACACTTACAAGCAATGATATAATTTTCCACATATGTGTGTGAATGTATGTGCATATATGTATGGGCACATATTCTGCTGAAATGTCCTCACAGGGTTTCTCTAAACTAGGAAAACCAGAAAAAAGCTGAGCTTCGGCAGGAATGAATAAATACAAACAAGCCACTGAACTGAGGCATTTCTTAAGGTCATGTCCTACATTATTTTTGAATATACATTGCATTTGAAATGCCCTTTAGAAATTGTGTCCCTATTCCAAAGAAAACAAAAAAGTAAATATTTGTGTTTGTATTTTTAGAAGGCATTAACCTTCAAGGAACTGAAGGCGTGTGGACAGAGGAGAGGCAATTTCTGTGAAATAAAATGTATTCAGTGCATTAGATAGCATATATTTTATTGGTCCTTTTTTGTATAATTTCCTTGATGCTTAAAATAGTCTAGCATTAAAAACTTTGTGAATGTGGGTACCTATCTTGGTCCCACAGAGCCATAAAATAAATATAGATTTGCTACCAAAATATATGCTGCTTTTTCTTAAGTTAAATTAACAAAATATATCAGGTTTTGGAGCCACTGAAAATTACATAAGTCATCTAAAATCAATACCCTTGGCCTTGCCTAGTCTTGTTCAAGGAGATGACAAATTCAGAGTTTTGAGAGTAATGACCCCTCTAATTAAATGTCTCACAAAGAATGACTTTTTTTTCAAAAGATGTTGCCTTACCTAGGATGTGGTATATGTTAAATGTCAACATTAAATAAAGAGGAATTTCTTAGTATATTTCACCTTGCAAAACTCATGTGCCTAAATTCCACCAAGAATATAGATAGCATCCCAAATGTTATAAACTTCCATAATGAATGTATAAGCAACCATCATGCTATCTCCTTAGCATATACTGAATGAACTCCTCTCTCCATTTCTCCACATTTCCAAAGCAATTCTTAGTTATTAAACATGAGTAATTGTTTTGAGATATTTTCCCATTACAAACTTCTCTATGTATAGATATTAAAACACCATAATAGATTTGACCACAGCCTCACCTATTATGTAATGGTATATGTTCTGTAGAATCAGTAAAGAAAAAGAAGATGCAAGAGTGTACACAAATGGTCTAAGAAGATATTCTTGCACTCATGTGTATTCTTTACAATAATTGGTCCTGTAACAATGACTCTGGAAGTTGAAAAACATATTTTATCTCTTCCTTGGAAACCTTGAAAGGCAGAGGTTATTATAAACCATTTTGTAATGAGCAAGCTACCCTTGGAATAAAACATAAAGCATCTTATGTCAGAAGTAAGGAAATGACCTCGGAAAAGGCATTAAGAATGTAAACTTTGGTATTCTCGGGAAGATGGTGGAGGAGAAGCTGGAGTCTAAGTAAGCTCTCACATAGAAAGCAGTTTTAGAGTTCCAGTGAACAGTCCTAAGTCAGAGAATTACACCAAGTGTGCCATCACAGGACAGAGAGTTAGGCCAGAGAAGGAAACCCAGGCAAGGAGACACTTCTGAGCTCTTGCCAGCAGCCGCCGCGGCGGTGGCAGCTGTGGCGGTGGCAGGCGAGTACAGGCGCCATACCTGAGCAACAGGGAGTCCGGGACGAAGGAGCCAGAACCAGCAGATGAGCAGATTCTACTCAACACCAGCAAGAACCGGCAAGGAGCAGACATCTTCATCCTGCAGTTCCCAGACCAGAGACGACCCAGGAACTAAGACTTGGCGTGAGTAGAAGCCTGATGTCCTCACTCCTTCTCAGGGAGCAGAGGAGGGAAGGCCACCCCTCCCCCCCAGGCACCGGTGATCTCCATCTTGGATACCGGCAGAGCTCGGACGAGCTGCTAGCTCCAACTCAGGCCTTGGAATAAAACGAGACATTTAGCAGGTCACAAGAACTTAACAGCGGCGTGACCTGCCAGACTCAGCTCCACCCAGGGAAAAGTCACCCAGCTCGGGCGCCAGCCCGAGGAGTGGGTTTCTTCACTGGGTAATCAGAGCCAGAGGCTGCCCCTCCCTCTAGCAGCCTCGACAAGCAATTGAAAATCAGTAAACAGAAACCCTGAGAATGGCTCCAGGCTGGGTTCTGTGAGGTTTTCACAAACCAGCCCCGGAAAAGCTACCAGAACCTAGCCTCATCACTGCATCCCCCTCTTTTGTGATACTCAAAGCAGATCTGTCTCCCAATGAATTAGCCTGGGAGGAGGATCGCCAAATCCTGGGTAAAGCAGAGCATTTTACTGCCTGTTCGAACAAACTGACTTAAGAAACCAACCAAGCCACAGGACCACAAGCAGACCAGAGACTCCAACAAGAGGCTGGTTACGGACACAAGGGAGATACAGGATTTTTCCCACTCCTCCCAAAAAAAATCAAAGAAATTTTTGTTTTTTTTTTTGTTTTTTTGTTTGTTTTTCTTTTTTCTCTTCGTCTTCTTTTTTTTTTTTTTTTTAGTTTTTATTTTTGGTACCTTATATAAAAATTTTTTTTTCTTTTCTAAAACTTTTTCAATCTTTAATCTTTGCCTTTTTTGATAAAAAATTGTTTTCCAAAACTTTCTTTTCCTCTTATAATTTTTATTTTGGGGATACGGGAGTGTGTGTTTTTGCTTTCTTTTTTGGTCTTCTTTCTCTTTTTTTCTTTTTCTTTTTAAATTATCATTTTGTTTTTTGTTTAGCTCTACTGAACTTCTCATCTTTTTCTTCTTCCTTTCTTATCCTTTTCACCTTCTCGTCTCTTTCGTTCTTCTTTATGTGACTTAATTCTTGTCCTGCACATCCTCACATAAACAAGTAGTTGACTATTAGACCCTATCCCCCTTTGTGTACACAATTAATTCACAAATTTATTACTCAAGACAGAACCTCTAAGACTTAAATTCCTTAATAGCAGTACTACCCCTTTATACCTATACAATATTTTAAGCATTTTTATTTTTAAGCTTTTCATATCTCCTTTACATCCCTCCCCTTCTCTCAATAAATTCACGTTCTTATCTAAATACATTGTTATCGTTTCTACATAATTTTATTAATTTCTACCTTTCTATTTTTTCTGGTCTCTTTTCTTTTCTCGTTCCCTTTTTTTCTCTCTCTCTCTACTTTCATCCTACCCAACCTATTTCCTGCTTTGAGATTAAGACTTAGTTAACTCTCCCTGAGCCTCCCCACATCAATCTATTCCATTTTTTTACCCACATCTCTTCCTAACCCTAACAATTTCTGGTCTTCCAAATTCTTCTTTGCGGTTCGTAGCCCATTAATGTATAGTTGTTTGATGTTGAATAGATGTATCTGTTGAACTAGATTGTATCTGTAGACTATTGACTGTGCAAATTCAGACTTGGATTCATGCTTGCCTTAAGATAGTGTTCTAGCACAAAACTGGTGCTATTTTCATCTCAAATGGGCAGAGTAAGCTGGAAAAACACAAGATAAAATGGCAAATCCAGGTATCTCAATTCCCAAACCCGATATTCAGGGGACAGAACAGATAATGAATAATCCAGAGGAAAATTCCCAAATAGCTCTACAAACACTGCTGGCAAACATGATAAATCAAAACGTTGAGAGCATACAAACATCTCTGTATGAGCGTGATAGGGAGAGAGAGGAGGCATTCCAAAAGTTTATACAGGAATATCATAAGCATGAGGAAGCTACTCAAAACCTGATACAGGATTTGCATGAGCAGCTTGAGAATACTCAAAGAGAAAGGCAGGAATGGCATGAACAGGCTGAGAACACTCAAAGAGAACTACAGGAATCCCATGAACGGGAGGAAGCTAATGAAAGAGTAATACAGGAATTGAGAGAACAGGAAGAGAATACACAAAGATCACTAAAGGCATTCATGGAATCCATTAACAAAGAGCTGAAGGAAGTCAGAGAGACCACAAAGGGAATGCTGAATGGAACCCAAGGAAGGAATGGGAGTCCAAGGAAACCATAACCAATCAACTAAGTGATCTGAGAATAAACACTGAACATCAAATTAAAAAAGTAAAGAAGTTCATACAAGATCTAAAACAAAGCTTCAACAAAGAATTTGAAGCCATCAAAGCTGACCAACTAGAAGGAAAAGAGATAAAAAACAAAGTAGAGAGTCTTGACAGCAGGTTAGACCATGCAGAACAT
>NW_012267342.1:6018196-6057184 GCF_000151885.1 Dipodomys ordii
GGGGGGGAAGGGGGAGCCTGGGAAGGGATGTGAAGGGTAAACAAAGGAGGTGGCTGCAATGCTTGGTAAGAAATGTACGCATTATCCTGCCCATGTATTTGTAACCCCTCTGTACAATATGTTCACATACACAAAAAAAAAGAATGTAGACTTTTAACAGCACATGCTAGTCTTTTGTCTAGAAATACATATTAAAATTATAAGATAGAATCTATAGTTTAAAATGGGAATATGGGAAAAAAATCCATGTTCCTATTGTACTTATATAACCAAAAACATAATAAATTTTCTAAATATGTATGAAATGTCCCTATGAATTCCTCACACATTCTTCATTTGATATATGTATATATTTTCATGAAATGCCACTTCAAAGAAATCATGTAGAAATGCCTAGATATAAGCTATAAAATACGTTTCAGTGTCTGTATATGCTGACTTTCCTATTTTTCCTATTAGTTTAAGCCAGAATACTAGCTCTTCTAGTTTGATTATTACTCTGTCTAGAAAATATTCAGATACAACTATATCTTCATCCTGATATTAAAAAATGGCTGTCTTTCTTTCTAATGATAATCAAAACGGCATACATGTGCTCACGCAGATGTATTTAAATCAACCAAATAGAAATTTGTGCTATGGATATTTTCAAATCAGAGGTATAATATTGAAAAGCATAAAAAATTAAAATGTTACATTATAATTGCTATCATCCTCAGTTATTTATAAAAATTCGTCGCCACATGAATTTAAACATGTTGACAGAAGAGTCACCATTAACATCATGGTCAATGGTTACTTTCTCAAAGATAACGAATTTTGTTTTTAAAAAAAGGAAATTCATAAATTTCTTGTTAGGACGTTGCTTTTTATTGGCCACCTAAAATATCATTTAAATGTGATTATTAGAGGATAATGATGAGGTTAAAATAGCCTTAGCAATGTATACTTGAGTAAGTAAATCCTAATTAGTAGTGCCAGATGACAGATTGTAAAATGATCTTTGTATGGAATATTTTCTCTGATTATATTGTACTTCCAGAGTTTACCAAGACAAAGAAAAGGTGAAAACATCAGTATGGAATGATTATATACAATTAATGATATTTCTCACATAGAAACTTTCAGCTACTCAAGAATGCAATGTTTTCACAAAGCATTTATTAAATAGCAAGTCCTTTGTACAACTACTAAAAATATTAAAATATATGTAAAAAGGAAACATTTTTAATATACAAGGCAAAGTGCAATTTCCACTGAAAATCGAAGTCTGACAACATATGGAGTTCATTTTAGAGGACAATGATACTTATAGACAGCTACTTACCTGACAGGTACTATATTAAGCCATTTAGATAAATTAAAATACACAATTATCTTTTAGATATGTAGGTCCTAGAATTTAGAGGATGAAGGACAACACCCTACAAAACAAAGCTGTGATTTGAACCCAGATCGTAGGTAGACTGATTCTGAAATTCTTTCACTATCTTTACACTATATGAATCTTATGGAAACAATTAAACATTTCCCTTACTGAGTAGGGTACATAATCTTTGTGATAAACAATGTAAATTATAACAATGCATCATAGTATATTATATTTCTAGTTCTTGAGAACAGAGGTTTTATACAAGGCAGCTATGTTTCACACAATTCCTTGTAATTACTCGAAAGAGTTCATGAAATACATATGAAAAATATAAATCAGTTAGAGACATGGGGAAAATGATGAAGGAGAAGCTGGGGGCTAGACAAGCCCTAGTGTAGAAACCAGTTTTAGTGTTCCAGTGGAAAATCGAAGGATAGAGAGCTACACAAGTGTGCCACAATAGTACAGAGAGGAAAAATTCAGTCAGCTTGGTTAAGGACACAGATTTGAGCACTCCCAGTCTGCAGTGGAAGTGATGGCTTCCACCACTATATCAACAGAGAGAGCACAGGACAAAGGCACCAGAGGTAGTTTGTTAGCAGATTCTACTCATTGCCAGCAAAAACTCACAAGGAGTGGAAATCTTCTTCCTACTGACCACAGATAGTTGCAGACCATAGATGTGGACAGCCTGGAAACCAAAGGAAAACCGTGAGTACCCCCAAGATATCCTCATTCCTTCTCAAGGAGCAGGGGTGGGACTATAGCCCCAACAACCACTGGAGAAGAATTCCATGTTTGATCCTGACAAAGACCTGGCCAGAGCAGTTAGCACGGAAGTCAGGCTTTGGAAGAAGATAATAGGAGCCATTCAACAGGTCAAAAGAACCTGACCTGCAGTGGGGCTCAGCTCCACCATGGGAAAAATTGCCCCTCCAAAGCAGAGGCAGATCCCCAGGGGTGGGACAGACTCTCCTTAGTGGGTAAACAGAGTCAAGGACTACCCTACTCATCTGAAACACAGGCAAACACTCCAGCCCTAGAGCTTTTACACATAAATTCTGAGATTGGCTCCAGGTTGGGTTGCTTGATCTCTCAAGAGTTAGTCCATAAGGGTAAAGCTACTGAGTGCTGACAGTCCACAGTCTTACCTACAATCTAGCTCCCTCACAACAGCAACAAGCTAGAGGAAACAGCCTTATCCTTCTTTTGTGATACTCAGAGTAATTTGTCCTTCCACTGAACTAGCCTGGGAGGGGGCACATAAACTCACAGTAAGGCAGAACTTCCTTCTGCTTGTTCAAACTGATTTAAGAAACCAACCAAGCCAAAGGAAAACCAAACACCACAAGCACACCAGAGACTCCATCAAGAGACTGGTGGCAGTCACAGGGGAGACACAAGATCCACCCCCAACTCCAAAAAAAAAAAGGAAGAAATATTTTTCTACCTATTTTTTTAAATTGTTGTCTAAGTATTCTCATTTTTATTTTAGGTAGGATTTTTGTTGTTTTGTTGTTGTTGTTTCTTTTTTGTTTGTTTTTATATTCTCTTTATACTCTCATTTTGGTCATTTATTTATTTATTGCCTTACTTAATTGTTGTTCTTTTCAACCCAGATATATACCTGTCTTCCAATATTAGACCTAATCCTTAATTCTATGCATGCTTAATTCAGATATTGCTTATTCAATTCACAACTCCCAGCCTTAACTCCTTTAATTGTAGAATTATTTCTTTATAATTATATATATATATATATATATATATAAGTGTTTCATTTATTTTTTTTTATTTTTGCCCTTTCTTTATCTCTCTTCTCCTTTCCTTCTATCCCCTCCCTCTCTCTGAATTTAAGTCTTGGTTATATTCCCTCTCACACCTTCCTTCCCTACATTCTTCTAATCCCTATACGATTAATTTCTGGTCTGCTGACTCCTTTGGTTTTTCTTCTTTTTCTTTTATTTTCTTTTTAATTTTTTATTGTGAAAATACCTTACAGAGGGGTTACAATTACATGGGAAAGGTAATGAGTACATTTCTTATCAGGCATTGTTGCCTACTCCTTTGTTTCCCCTTCCCATTTCCCCCACCTCCTAGCCTCACCCCACAGGAGTTGTAAAGTTTGTTTTTCTACTTTACGACTTGTACATCTCATTGTTGCAATGGGTCCACCTGTATGCCAATTTAAACGGTTCGTTTTTGCCCTTCCCCTCCACAAATTATACCAACATCAAATACAATGAAAGCAGGGTTATACCATGGGCAAGGGACATACAAAGCAAGAAAGAAATCATCTTATAAATATGTTAGAAACAATCGCAAGAAAGATAAAAAAAAACATTTGAATACTTATCTTGGGATTCATTTCACCTAACATCAACTGATCTGACATTTCTGCTTGTCTCAGACATATACTAGTTATTGCATATAAGGGAAACTATGAGAACTATGTTTCTTTGAACCTGGCTTACTTCACTTCATATAATTTTTTCCAAGCCTTTCCATTTCCTAACAAATGGGGAAATGTCATTCTTTCTGATGGAGGCATAGAATTCCATTGTGTATATATACCACATTTTCTTGATCCATTCATCTACTGAGGGGCATCTGGGTTGGTTCCACATCTTAGTTATGGTAAATAATGCTGCATTAAACATAGTGTGCTGGTAGCTTTAGTATGGTCTTGTTTGTGATCATTCGAGTAAATGCCCCAAAGTGGGCCATAGGGAAGCTCTATGTGGAGTGTTTTGAGGAACCTCCATACTACTTTCCAAAGTGGTTGAACAAGTTTACATTCCCACCAACAATGAAGTAGGGCTCCCTTCTGTCCACATCCCCTCCAGCATCTGTTGTTATTAGAATTCTTGATTATAGCCATTATAACTAGGGTGAGGTGGTATCCCAATGTTATTTTGATTTGCATTTCTTTTATGGCTAGAGAGGTTGAGCATTTCTTCATGTGTCTATTGGCCATCCTTCTTTGCTCTTCAGAGAAGTTTCTCTTTAAGTCCTTAGCCCACTTATGTATTGGGCAATTGTTTCTTTGAGGATTTGTTGTTGGGGGATTTAATGTTTTGAGTTCCAAGTATATTTTAGATATGAGACCCTTGTCTGTTGTATGGCTAGTGAAGATCTTCTCCCAGTCTCTGGGCTTTCTATTGATCTTGATAGCTATGTTCTTTGCCATGCAGAACCTTTGATTTCTTTCTTAGTCCATTGATCCCTAGTTGTTTATGGTTGAACTAGATTGTATCTGTCGAACTAGATTATATCTGTGCCCATTTTGACTGCATCAAACAACCTGTGCAACAACAGGTCTCTGGTTGATGCTTGCCTTAAAATAGTGTACTAGCTCAGGATTTGTTTGGCTGTCAAACCCAAATAGGCAGAACAAGCAAAAATACAAGAAAAATGGCAAGTCCATGTATCTGAACTCCCATTCCTGATAATCTGGCAACAGAGCAGTTGATGAATAATCCAGAAGGGAGTTTCCCAAGTGCTCTACAAACACTACTGGTAAAAATGCTGAATGAAAAGATAGAAAGCATGCAAAAGACTCTGTGAGCATTTTAGAGAAATGTGGGAGCTTGATGAAGCTAACCAAAGATTAATAGAGGTATTTCATGAGTGTGAGGAAGTTAATCAAAGATTAACACAGGAATTGGGTGAGAAGGATGAGAATAGATAAAAATAATGGTGGAATTCATGGAATCCACAACAGACAGCTGGAGTAATCCCAGGAGGCCACAGAGGGAATGCTGAATGAAGCCCAACAGAAGGAACAGGAGTCCAATGAAACCACTACTGATCAACTAAGGGATTTGAGAATGAACACAGAAAACCAAATTAAGGAAGTAAAGCAGTCTATACAAGATCTAAAACAAAACTTAGAAGCCATCAAATCAGACCAATTAGAAGGAAAGGAATAAAAAACAAAGTAAAAAAGTCTTGAAAGTAGGTTAGACCATGAAGAAGATTGAATCTCGGGGATTCAACAGCCTAAAAATTATAGAGAAAGAGCAGACAAGTACTCAAGAGAAATCCAAGAAATATGATAGATTTATTCAACATTTGGAAGACACCATCAGCAGGCCTAATTTGAGGTTAATGGGTATAGAGGAGCACCTAGAGACAGAAGTTAATGGACTAAGAAATTTAGTTAACAGTATCCTAGCAGAGAACTTCCCAAACATGCAAAAAAAAAAAAAAAAAAGAGGAAAAAAGGGAAAAAAAGTTAAGACTATTCAAATACAATAATCCTTTAGAACCCCAAATAGACCAGACTAGAACAAGATATGCCACCATCACATTTTAATCCACACAGGATCAATTCAGACCAAGGAAAGGATCCTTAAAGCTGCCAAAGAGAAAATATCAGTCACCTATAAATGGAAACCAATCAGAATAACTTCAGATTTCTCAACAAAGACAATGAAAGCAAGAAGAGGCTGGAATGATGTATTCCACACCCTAAAGACAAACAACTGTCAACCAAGAAAACTGTACCCAACTAAACTCTCCTTCATAACAGAATTTCAAATAAAAACTTTCCATAGCAAAGAAACTGAAACAATATATCTCCACTAAGCCAGCCCTAAAAAAGATACTTACAGATGTTCTACACTTAGAAAACCAACAAGACCACAATAAAGGCCAAGAAACTGCTCCAAACAGAGAATACAAGAATCATAGGAAGAAGCAAGTAAACACAGCCCCGAAGAAGGTGGATAACATGGCAGGAACTACCAAACACCTCTTAGTCTTAACTCTCAATATTAATGGACTTAACTCTCCATTTAAGTGACATAGACTGTCTAGTTGGATCAAAAAGCAAGTTCCTTCTATCTGCTGCCTTCAAAAGACACACCTTGCTCACACAAACAAACATTCTGAAAGTAAAAGGCTGGAATAAAATCTACCAAGCAAACGGCCTCCATAAACGGGTGGGGATTGCAAGTTGAATATCAGATATAATAGACTTCAAATTAAAATTAGTGAGAAGAGATAAAGAAGGTCTTTACATACAAATTAAAGGATCTCTCCTTCAGGAGGATATTGCAATTCTAAATATCTATTCACCAAATAATGGAGCACCCAAATTTAACTAAGAAACACTACTTTCTCTCAAATCTCACATAGATCCAAATACATTAATTGTCTTTTAACACATCACTATCCCTACTGGATAAATCAACGGGCAAAAACTCAACAGAGAAGCCTCAGACTTAAACAGCTGCATAGATCAACTAGACTTAACAGACATCTACTGAATATTTCACCCACCAGCATCAGAATACACATTCTTGTCAGCAGCACATGAAAATTCTCCAAAATAGACCACATTTTAGGACACAAAGCAAATTTGTACAAATTCAGAAAACCTTGAAATTATGCACCAGCATTCTCTCAGACCACAAGGGAATAAAATTAAAGTTCAGCACCAAAAGCGACCAAACAAAATCCTGTAATACATGGAGGCTGAACAGCACACTGTTGACACACGGCTGAACCACCACTAGATCATAAAAGAGATTAGAAAGGAAATTCAAATGTTCATGATATTTAAAAAATGAACCTACAAACCACCAGTCCTATGGGACACAGCAAAGGCAGTACTCAGATGTCACTTTATAGCTCAGAGTTCCTACACCAACAAATTTGAGAGATTTGAAACCAACAATTTAATGAGGCACCTGAAGATCCTTGAAAAAGAGCAACAAGCTAAACCCCAATCCAATAGACAAAGGGAAATAATTAAAATTAAATCAGAATTAAGTGAATTAGAGTCCAAAAATCACACTGAAAGAATGCACAAAACAGAGTTGGTTCTTAAAAATATGGCAAAATTGGCAAACTCTTAACAAATCTTATTAGAAAAAGAAGAGAACATACCCAAATAAACAAACTCAGAGATGAGAATGGTAACATCACCACAGAAACAACCAAGATTCAGAACATTATAAGGGAATACTTCTCAATTTTTTATGCTAATAAGCTTAAAAATCTGGAAGAAATGGAGGAAATTCTTACAAATGTTGACATGCTGAAACTGAACCAAGATCAAACACACTTTATGATAAGAGCTCTTAAAATCTAGCAATCCATGGAGCATTCTTAAATATAATAAATGCTGTGTATGACAAACCTACAGACAGCATTATACTTAATCGCAAAAAGTTAAAGCCATTTCCTCTAAATTCAGGAAGGAGAGAAGGATGTCCAGGCTCCACTTCTCTTCGATTTAGTATTAGAATGCCTGTCTAGAGCAGTAAGACACGATGCAAACATAAAGGGGATCCAAATAGAGAAAGACTATGTAAAACTCTACCTCTTTGCAGATGACATGATCTTGTATTTAAAGAACACCATAAGGTCTCCACTCCTAAATTATTCTAGCTGATCTGAAACTTGGCAAAGTAGCAGGATACAAAATTAACCCTCAAAAATCAGTGGTTTTTCTGTATGCCAATAAGGAGAAGAGCATGGCTGAAATCAGCAAAAGAACTACTTTTGAAAAAGGCCCACAAAGAATAAAATACTTAAAAGTTAACTAAAGGAGTGAAGGATTTTTATGATGAAAATGTTAAAAACGTGAAAAAGGAAATTAACGCAGAGCTAAGGATGTGGAAAAACCTCCCATGCTACTGAATTTGGAGGATTTACATAGTGAAAATGGCAATACTACCAAAGGTTATCTACTAATTTAGTGATATACCTATCAATATCTCAATCTCATTCTTCAAGGAAATAGATGAAGTAATCCAAAAATTTATATGGAACATAGAAGACCCCGAATAACAAAAATAATCCTAAGCAGAAAGAATAGTGCTGGAGGAATATCAATACCAAATTTCAAATTCTAGTACAAGGCCAATATAATCAAAACAGTTTTGTACTGGCACAAAAATAGACATGAAGACCAATGTAATAGAACTGAACACATAAATGAACTCACAGACCTATAGCCAACTAAACTTAGAGAAGGGAGCTAAAAAAAAATAGAATGGAAGAAAGACAGCCTCTTCAATAAATGGTGCTGGAAAAATCTGTTGAACTCATGTATAAAATTAAAGCTAGATCCTTATATATCACCCTGCACCAGAATCAACTCCAAATGGATCAAAGACTTTGGAGTCAAAGCAGACAACCAGAAAATGGAATAGAGAGAATGGAATAGGAGAAACCCTAGGCCTCTTTGGCAGAGGCCAAAATTTTCTTAATAGAGACCCAGAAACACAACAAATCAAAGAAAGGTTGGAAAAATGGAATTGCATGAAGCTGCAGAGCTTCTGAGTGGCAAAGGGCATAGTTAGGAAGATGAATAGAAAGCCCACAGATTGAGAGAAGATCACTTGCCATACACAAGACAAGGGTCTCACATCTGAAATATACTTGGAACTCAAAACATTAAATTCCAACAACAAATCCTCAAAGAAACAACTGCCCAAAAAATAAGTGGGTTAAAGACTTACAGAGAAACTTCTCTGAAGAGGAAATAAGAATGGCCAATAGACACATGAAGAAATGCTCAACTTCTCTAGCCATAAAGGAAATGCAAATCAAAACAACATTGGATTCCACCTCATCCCAGTTAAAATGGCTATAGTATTCTAATAACAACAGATGTTGGAGGGGATGTGGCCAAAAGGGAACCTTTCTGCATTGTTGGTGGAAAGCCTATGGAGATATCTTAAAAGACTCCCCATAGAGCTCCATTATGGCCCAGCAACCCCACTTTTAGGCATTCACACAAATGATCACAAACAGGCTATACAAAAGCTTCTAACACAACTATGTTTATAGCAGCATTATTTACCATATTATAATTATAAAATAGACTCTAAATTTGAGTGGCTATTACTGTTAATTAAACCATAAAGGTTTGTCACACAAATAGTCTTTAACTTGTATCATATTATAAACATTAAGCACACCTACTCTGTTTTATGTACCATACTTAAATATTTTCTATCTAGGACAAAAGAATTTATAACATCATCATTGTGTGCTCTTCATGTGCTCATTGCAAGCAGATTAAAAATAATAAAGCAGAACTACTCTGAGTTTGGTTATTTTGTTTAAGTTTTGAGAAGCTCATGATAGTGATTTAAACAGAATGAAGTAAACCCTTTGGATTTGAGATGAAAATAAGTATAGATTTCAATGAGAAAAAAAATATTGAGCTGGGTGCTGGTGGCTCATGCTTATAATCCTAGCTACTTAGGAGGCTGAGATCTGAGGATCCCAGTTCAAAGCTAGCCTTGGTAGCAACATCCATAAGAGTCTTATCTCCAATTAATTACCAAGAAAACAAACAAACAAAGGCAGTGGTGCTGTGGCTCAAGTGGTAGTGCTCACTTTGAGCTCAAGGACAGCATGAAGGCCCAGAGTTCAATACCAAATTTGAAACTCTACTACAAAGCCATAGTAATCAAAACAGCTTGGTACTGGCACAAGAACAGACCTCAGGAACAATGGAATAGAATTGAAAACCCAGAAATGTACCCACAGACATATAACCACCTAATTTTTGATAAAGCAACTAAAAAAATAGAATGGGAGAAAGACAGCCTCTTCAATAAATGGTGCTGGAAATATTTGTTGAACACATGTATAAAACTAAAGCTAGATCCTTATATATCACCTTGCACCAGAATCAACTCCAAATGGATCAAAGACCTTGAGTCAAAGCAGACAACCAGAAAATTGAATAGAGAGAATGGAAGAGGAGAAACCCTAGGCCTCCTTGGCAGAGGCCAAAATTTTCCTAACAGAGACCCAGAAACACAACAAATCAAAGAAAGGTTGGACAAATGGGATTACATGAAGCTTTAGAGCTTCTGAGTGGCAAAGGGCATAGCTAGCAAGATCAATAGAAAGCCCACAGATTGAGAGGAGATCTTCAATTGCCTTACACAAGACAAGGGTCTCACATCTAAAATGTACTTGGAACTCAAAACATTAAATCCCAACAACAAATCCTCAAAGAAACAACTGCCTGGTAAATAAGTGGGTTAAAGACTTACAGAGAAACATCTCTGAAGAGGAAATAAGAGTGGCCAATAGACACATGAGGAAATGCTCAAGTTCTCTAGCCATAGAAGAAATGCAAATCAAAACAACATTGAGATACCACCTCACCCCAGTTAAAATGGCTATAATCAAGAATTCTAATAACAATAGATGCTGGAGGGGATGTGGACAGAAGGGAACCTTACTTACTGAATTGTTGGTGGGAGTGTAAACATGTTCAGCCACTTTGGAAAGCAGTATGGAGGTTCCTAAAAAGACTCCACTTTGCCGGGCACTGGTGGCTCATGCCTGTAGTCCTAGCAACTCATGAGGCTGAGATCTGAGGATCATGGTTCAAAGCCAGCCTGGGCAGAAAAGTCCGTGAGACTCTTTTCTCCAATTAAACACCAGAAAACCGGAAGTGGTACTGTGGCTCAAGTGGTAGAGCTGAATTGCTGAGGGACAGTGCCCAAGCCCAGAGTTCAAGCCCAACGACTGACCCAGCAATCTCACTTTTGGACATTTACCCAAATGATCACAAACAGGTCCATACTAAAGCTTCCAGCACAACTATGTTTATCACAACATTATTTACCATACCTAAGATATGGAACCAACACAGATGCCCCTCAGTAGATGAATGGATCAAGAAAATGTTGTCTATATATACAATTCTATGCCTCCATCAGAAAGAATGGCATTGCTCTCTTTGTTCTGAAATGGAAAGACTTGGGAAAAAATTATATTAAGTGAAGTAAACCAGGCCCCCCACAAACATAGGTCCCTTGGGTTCCCTCATTTGCAATAACTGGGAGAAGCAGAAAAGGTCAAAATCTATGTACATATGACCATATAAGATGACATTAAGTGAAATGAACCCAAAGATAGGGACACAAATTGTTGTTTTTTCTGTCTTGTTATTGTTTCTAACGTATTTATAATGTACCATATGATTTTTTTCTTGTTTTGTATATTGCTCCCCATGGTATAACCCTTGTTTTCACTGTATTTGATGTTGATATAATTTTGGGAGGAGAAGGTAAACAACAAAATGTTTACATAGGGATACAGGTTGACCCATTGTAACAATGAGATGTAGAAGACACTATGCTGACAAACGAACTTTACAATTTAGTTGGGAGGCGGGGATAGTTGTGGATGTGGGAGGGAGGGAAAAAAAGGAGGAGTCAATAATGCTTGAGAGGAAATGTCTCATTACCTTGCTCATGTAACTGTAACACCTCTGTACAGTATTTTTACAATATAAAGCTTACTAAAAGATAAAAGTTAATTTAGGGATTTTATATGAAACCCCCTAAAGATCTTGATAATAATTTTCCATTCACTTTGCAAAAAAAAATTTAAAAAGACCCACAACAGACAAAAATGAGAGATAGACAAAATTATGAATGGACCTTGTTCAATATATTCTGTATATTTTATGAAAATAATATTCTATTAACACTGATAACTTCATAGTTACAAAGTTTTATGAATTCATAATAATGTATTTATTGTTTAAATTGCAATAATTCTATGGTTATTTACAACTTTAGCTAAAATCTGGAAGTTTTGCCTTAAGTCTTTTGTTTTTAATTGCAGATTTTGTTTTTGTCTTTCATTTCCCCGGATTTATTCATACTTTATTTTACTTTATATTTGGCAACTGCTTTTTCTTTGAACCTTTACCACCTTCTCTTTTCTTTTCACAGTTGCTGCTCTACATCTGAAAAAGTAAGCTTATTTAAATTCCCACAATACCTTTGTGCAACATATTGCTCACACATAAGCAACATGATATCTAAGTCTCCTCATGCATTGTTTGAATGTCATTCACCAGTGCAGTCTGTATTCCAATCACAGGAACTTCTAGCTGCTGTTGTTAGAATGGTGAGAATAAGACCTTTCTCATTTACTAGTCAATGAACTAGTAATAAACAGATGAAATTATATTGCTACTTAAAACACACGTTGCATAGAAAACCTAAGCAAAGAAAAGTGGTAGAGAATAACGAAAGGAGAAAATGCTATTTGTTTTTAAAGAATAGCCTCTGTAAAATTTTATCTCAGAAGCAAAGACATGAATTAAGTGAAAGATAGAGCCATAAAATCAGGGAAAACTTGCTACAAAGGGAAGAAACAAGTACAAAGCCCCTGAAAGGTGATAACAAGGATGGGGTGCTGAATGCAGAAAAGCACTATGGCAAGGAGAGAATGAAGCAAGGAAAAGTGGTAGAGAATAGCGAAAGGAGAAAATGCTGGGACCTGTCATCAAAGACATTGCATTTTCTGTAATCTGGTGTGGAACTATGGGAGATTTTAACAGTAGTAGTGATAAGAATTTATTGGTATCTGGAAAGGATTATATTATATGATAAATTTAGAAATGAACAACTGAAGGACAAAAGTATATACAAACCATAAAAGATTATAAAAGCATCTGCATTTGTGTTATTTTGCTTTGATTTGGCTTGCCAATATCAGAGCTTGAACTTGAGATTTCACATTCAGTCATCTGGCTGGCTCACCCGTGGCTTTCTACCACTTGTGCCACACCTGTAGCTCAGCCTTTTCATAATCAACTGAAGACAGAATATTGCAGACTTTTTTGCTTAGGCTGATCTCTAAGCTACATCATTAAGAAACTCTCCCACATTAGTGGGTTTGTGTGTACTTTTAAAGGGGTAGACACAATTTATTAATGGACTAGATCTAGAATATGGGGTATTTGAGGAGCCCATAATCCTGATAACATTATTACAGAGACTCAAAGGGTGACAGTGACTTGGCAAGAGAAGTACCTTGTGAACAGCAGACTCTAAGAAAAATGTGTTTCTTTGGGCCTGGCTTACTTCACTTAATATAATTTTTTCCAAGTCTTTCCATTTCCTAACAAGTGTGGCAATGCCATTCTTTCTGATGGAGACATAGAATTCCATTGTGTATATATACCACATTTTCTTGATCCATTCATCTACTTAGGGGCATCTGGGTTGGTTCCATATCTTAGCTATGGTAAATAATGCTGCAATAAACATAGTTGTGCTGGTAGCTTTAGTATGGTCCTGTTTGTGGTCATTTGGGTAAATGCCCAAAAGTGGAATTGCTGGGTCATAGGTCCCATGGTTTCCCTTATTTGCAATAACTAGTATATGTCTAAGTCAAGCAGAAAAGGTCAGATAGGTTGATTTTCAGGGAATGAACCCCAAGATAAGTATTGAACTGTTACTTTCTTCCATACAGTTGTTTCTAAAATATTTATAAGATTATTTCTATATTGCTTTGTATATTTCTCCTCCACAATATAACCCTGTTTCACTGTATTTGATGTTTGGTATAATTTGTGGATGGGAAGGGCAAAAACAAATTGTTTAACTAGGGATACAGATGGACCCATTGCAACAATGAGATGTACAAGTCATTATGTCGAAAAACAAACTTTACAACTATGGTGGGGGAGTAGGATAGGGTTGGGGAGGTGAGGGGAGTATGGGAAGAGATGGAAAGGGGAAACAAAGAGGAGGCAACAATGTTTGATAAGAAATGTACGCGTTGTCTTGCCCATATAATTATAACCCCTCTGTACGGTATTTTCACAATAAAAAAGAGATATATGACAAGATAAATGAAAGACAAGTTTCTAGTAGCACAGGTCACTGTTCTTGAAGTGATCAAGTAACTGCAATTAAGGGAGGTAGGGGGTAAAATTACAAATAATGGGGTTTTCTTGCCCTCACCAATGACCAGCCCATTGCAAAGAAGAAAGACACCATGAACAATGATGAAAGAAAAATGTCAGCATCTACTTCCCCAAGAATAACACTTTTGGTTACAGTCATGAGACATGCAGTACTATTATTCTCAATTGTGTAGGGTATTAGTAAACCTATGGATTGAATGCATAGCTATTCTATTAGTCATTCTATCCCCAAGGAAAGACATGCTAAATCCTCTAATGTTGTCTTATGATTAAACTTGGTAATAATGATCTATCTGTAAACCTCAGAATTGCTCATTTCACTCTGTGAATTCCTTCCTCAGAACTTTTGTATCTATAGGTATGGAGAAGGTTACTAGAATGAGAGAAAGAGCTTTTTATGTTGGAATGAAACTGAAACTTTCTTTCCTACTATTCACCAATTTTCATGATTGTGAATTTTATCCAAATGATTTTAATATACTCTTTTATATTAGAAGCACCTGTTTTCCCAAAAGTTTTATATTCCATACATATATTCTCTCTCTAAGCCTGGGCTTTCCGTCCCTATTCCACATTGTGTTTCTAAAAACTACTTTGGGAAATCTGTTGGAAAAAATATATAAATAAAGAAGAAGAAGCAAAAAGAAAAATTAAAAAATGAACTCCTAGAAATAATGCTTCAAAATAATATTCTTTCAAAGAACAAGGACATATATTATGTCTTTGAAGTTGAGATGACATTAAAGGTTGAGAATTGAAAAAAAAAGGCTAGAATGCCTAAATGAATAAATGAATGTCTCACTTACAAACACAAATCCATTGTGCTGGGAAGGTGGCTCAGTGGTAGAGTGCTTGCCTTGCATGCATGAGGTCCTGGGTTCAATTCCTCAGCATCACATAAGCAAAAAGAAAAAAGCTGAAAGTGGTGCTTTGGCTCAAGTGCTAGAGCACTAGACTTGAGCTGAAGAGCTGAGGGACAGCACCCAGGCCCAGAGTTCAGGCCCCACCACCGGACCCCCACCCCCCAAAAAAAGAAAAAAAAAAGAAACACAAGGCCATGTCTTACATGTATGAATAACGGTGATGGCATGAGCAGGGATATTCATTTCTGAAGGTCAAACAATGATAATAAAGAGCTGGTTATGGTGGAGGGTTATGTGTGATAGAATGAAAGAACAAGGATTTATCAATAAGTTAAGGACATACAGTGAGAAAGTCATAGAATTATAAAGGATCACACAAAATATCACAAACATTTTTAATGATACATTTTCTTGTGCTAGTACTTGAGCTAACTCTGTTAGCTTTTGCACTCAAGGCCACCACTCTACTACTTCATAAAAAGTTGAATTTCTAAAGCAAAACAATCTCACTTTTGGGCATTTACCCAAATGATCACAAACAAGACCATACTAAAGCTACCAGCACAACAATGTTTATCACAACATTATTTACCACAGCTAAGATATGGAACCAACCCAGATGCTCCTCAGTAGATGAATGGATCAAGAAAATGTGGTATGTATACACAATGGAATTCTATGCCTCCATTAGAAAGAATGACAATTCCCCATTTGTTAGGAAATGGAAAGACTTGGAAAAAATTATATTAAGTGAAGTAAGACAGACCCAAAGAAACATATGTCCCATGGTTTCCCTTATTTGCAATAACTAGTATATGTCTGAAACAAGCAGAAACCATCAGATAAGATGATGTTAAGCGAAATGAACTCCAAGATAAGGACACAAGTGTTTTTTTTTTTTCTTTCTTGCTATTGTTGCTAACATATTTATAAGATGATTGTTTTGTTGCTTTGTATGTCCCTCCCATATGGTATAACCCCTGTTTTCACTGTATTTGATGTGGGTATAATTTGTGGAGGGGAAGGGAAAAAACAAATTGTTGAAATAGAGATACAGGTGGACCCATTGCAACAATGAGATGTACAAGACGTTATGTCAAAAAAGGAAATTTACAACTTTGGCATGGGGGAGGGGGGTCCTGGAGGAGACAGGGGATGGGAAGGGATGGGAAGAGGAAACAAAGGAGGAGGCAACAATGCTTGATAAGTAATGTACTCATTACCTTGTTCATGTATTTGTAACCCGTCTGTACGGTATTTCACAATTAAAAAAATCATAAATTAACAATACATAGATGGATTCCTAATTTTTCCAAGACTTTCATCATAAAGGGGTGGTAGATCTTGTCAAATGCTATTTCTTCAGCTATTGAGATAACCATGTGGTTCTTATCCTTGCTCCTCTAGATGTGATGAATTATATTAATTGGTTTGCGTATATTGAACCAACTTTGCATCCCTGAAATGAATCCTGTTTGATCGTGGTGTATGATTTTTTTTGATGGATTGTTGAAGTTGATTGGCCAAAATTTTGTTGAGAAGTTCTGCATCAATGTTCATCAAAGAAATGGGTCTATATTTCTCTTTCTTTGATGAGTCCCTGCATGGTTTTGGGATGAAGATTATGATGGCTTCATAGAATATGTTCAGTAGTGAACTTTCTCTCAATTTCATTGAAGAGTTGGAGGAGTATTGGTGTGAGCTCTGCTTTGAAGGCCTTGTAAAATTCCGCTGTAAAACCATCTGGTCCTGGACTTTTCTTACATGGGAGGTCTCTTGTTGCTGTTTCTATTTCAATGCTTGATATGGGCCTCTTAAGCTGGTTTAACTCATTTTGGTTTAGTTTTGGCATGTCAATATTTGCTAGGAAAAGGTCCATTTCTGTCAAGTTCTCAAACTTATTAGCATAATGTTTGAGAAGTATTCCCTTATAATGTTCTGAATCTTGGTTGTTTCTGTGGTGATGTTTCCATTCTCATCTCTGAGTTTATTAATTTGGGTGTGTTCTCTTCTTTTTCTGATAAGATTTGCTAAGGGTCTGTCAATTTTGTTAAGTTTTTCGAAGAACCAACCCTTTGTTTTGTTGATTTTTTCTATAGTTTTTTTTTGGATTCTAATTTATTTAATTCTGATTTAATTTTAATTATTTTTTTCTGTCTACTAGATTGGGGTTTATCTTGCTGTTCTTTCTGAAGGAGGTTCATATGTCTCATTAAATTGTTGGTTTCAGATCTCTCCAATTTGTTGATATAGGAACTCAGAGCTATAAACTTGCCCCTGAGTACTGCCTTTGCTGTGTCCCAGAGGAGCTGGTAATTTGTGTGTTCATTTTTGTTGAATATCATGAACATTTGAATTTCCTTTCTAATCTCTTCCATGACCCACTTGTGTGAACAACTTGTGTGTTGCTCACCCTCCATGTGTTACAGGACTTTCTTTGGTGGCTTTTGGTGTTGAGTTCTAATTTTTTCCGTTGTGGTCTGAAAGAATGGAAGGTTTAACTTCAGTGTTTTTGAAAAAATTGAAAGCTTAATAGTAATATTTCTAAAATACCATTTTCAACTATGTGGTCAGAGAGCCCATGCCAGGAAGAATATTTAACTTATGGCTGGCAGCCATAAGATTCTTGCACCTTTTTCATGCCTAACCAGAAGAACCTGTGTTGTGGCACATATGGCTAACTTCTCACACTTAGCACTCACATTTCCAAGTTCATAGGTGAGAGCTGCTTCTCCACTATGTGTGTTCTCTCCATCTTACATCATTTTGATGTAAGATAGCAATAAGAAAGAAGGATGGATTTACTTTGGATTTCAGATGGGTGTTACAGGCTTCTTTAAACTATGTGGTTGTTCATTTTAGCCAACAAACAAGAGCCCTCTGAGAAAGTTGGATATGATTAGGAAGCAAGAAAGAAAAAGAGACAGGCTAAGGAAAATACGCTGTTTTGACATCAAGAAGCACACATTTAAAGCCTAAACTGAAGCTACATTTGGAATACAGCTCTAAGAGAACAGATTTTTGCCTCAGTCTTCTTTATATTTTAAATTGAGGTAAAATTCATATAACATATGCAGTTTCTTCAGTAGTTTCTAGCAATAAACATAATGTGTATTCTATCTCTCTAAGAAGTAACCAGTACTGGACTGGAATGTATCTCAGTGTCAAAGTGCTTACGTAGCAAGTGCAATTTCCTGGGTTTGATCCCCTGTACTAAAAAGGAAAAGACAGAAAAGGAGAGGAAAGGAGAGGAGAGGAGAGGAGAGGAGAGAGAAGAGGAGAGGAGAGGAGAGGAACAGAGAAGGAGGAAAGAATGAGAAAGGAAGGAAGGAAAGAAGAAGGAAAGAAATGAAGAAAGAAAGAAAGGAAGGAAGGAAGGAAGAAAGAAAGAAATGAAGAAAGAAAGAAAGAGACAGAGAGAAAGAAAGGAGAGAAGGAAGAAAGAAAGAAAAAATCTATAATAGGTCATCATGTAAATTCAATATAAAGTGCAATCTTTTGTGACTGGTTTATTCTAATAATAGACAGGTGGTTCTTTCTATGGTATAAGAACTTTATTCCAGCCAGGTACCAGTGGCTCATGCCTGTAATCCAAACTACTCAGGAGGCTGAGATCTGAGTATCATGGTTCAAAGCCAGGAAAATCCACGAGAGGCTTATCTCCAATTAATCATCAGAAAACAGTAAGTGGTGCTGTGACTCAAATGGTAGAGTGTTTACCTTGGGCTGAAGAGCTGAGGGACAGCACCCAAGCCCCATAACTGACAGAAAATAAAAGCAAAAAACAAGAAACAAACTTTATTCCACTTTATAATATTCCACTAAATGTCTATATCACAATTTGTTTATACAGTCATACATTGAAACTTCATTTTTACTCAAAAGAGAAGGAGGGAAGGTAAGAGGAAGAAAAGAGAAAAAAGAGAGAGGAAAAAAGAGGAAGGAAGGTAGGAAGGAACAAAGGAAGGAAGAAATGAAGGAAGGAATGAAGGAAGGGGGAGGGAGGTAGGGAAAGGAGAGAGGGTGGCTAGTAAAGCATTTAGAAGCCTGGAGATAGATGTGTTTCCAATGACTGGATGAAAGCCTAGGGTTGTCGAGATATTCAAATCCTAAGTACAGAATAGGTCCCAGTAATATCCTCAGCCAACAGAAAAGTGCTCCTTCATCCTACATTACTTTTCCCAGCACCTTTCCATATGCATCACACAGAATCGCTATCCTACCATTAATAAACTAAGGAAGCACTGTTTCTACTCCTTTGGACAAAATACTCAGTACTGATCATCTGGAAAGTTTCTCATATATTTTAGTTTTTATTTCCTCATTTCTGCTGTTTTTTCCTTTAAAGCATAGGTTGGTGATAACATACCAAAGAATAAAAATATCAGCTATCACTAAAATACTTTTTAGGGTTCACAATTTTAACCTCTAAATGTTTGCTTTTACATTCCTATGTGGCTTTAAATTTTCAGGCTTGGAACATGATATAAGAGTAATATTGATTTTTACCCTTATATAGCTGCAGTACACTTCATACTTAATTCATATCCTAATGTTAAAAATGGTCCAGGAATGATAATTTGAAAGAAAACAACTTGTCTCTCTACTGTGAGATCAAGTTGAATTAACAATAAATAACACTGTGGTGTAGACATGCTATCTCTGCTCATAACAACTTTTTCAAAGTGCATACTTTTCTTAAAAAAATGTTTACAGCTGGTGCTAGTGGTTCAAGACTGTAATCCTAACTACTTAGGAGGCTGAGATCTGAGGATCATAGTTGGAAGCCAGAGCATTGATGACACTTGTATTTCTAACGAACCACTGGAAAATCAGAAGTGAACCTGTGGCTCAATAGGTAGAATGCTAGCCTTGAACACAAAAGCTCAGGGGCAGCACTCAGACTGAATTCAAGCCACTGGACTGGAAAAAAATAATGTTTACAAACTTTCCCAAAGGATGGTAATATAGATCCATTTGTGAAAAAAGCAACATATACATTCAAATAATATGAGAAAATATTGTTTTGAACTATTAGAAATATTCTTTTATTGTACATTTTACTTCATGACTAAACATTGTGATCTTTCATAAACTTATCTGATAATTAAAATATTTAAGTGAAATATATAATGGGACTAATATTTAACAGAAATGATATTGAAATACTTTCAAAGTATCTCTATATTAAGCTATATCATAAAACAGAGACTACCTAGAGAATATGAAAAATGACTTATAGAGAAGGCTATTGTCATTTTTACATTTTGAATTTGGATGTCTCTTTCCTGTTAGTGAAGCAAAAGTTTAAGAGCTTCCAAACAAGAAAAAATATGATAACATTGACTGCCAGGGACAAGAAGCAGTGAAATATAAAAAGCTAAGCTAGGAAGAGTAAATTATTGAATCTTTGTAACAGCAAAAACTGTGACATTATACTAAGCAAAATCTCTCCTCTTCTTTATTATCACTAGATATGATCTCCTCCACCACATAAATGCTGATCTGTTGATAATACTGAAATTACCAAAGTACAGCATTTAGTGATTCAGTATTCCTAAACTGCAGCTATAATTTCCCCATTGATTAATGGAAATCATTATCTCCCAATTTATGGTTTCCATAAATCAATATTAACTTAGTGCCAGGAGGCATGGAGTGAGGTCTGGTGCTTTAGAAATACTGACTTATCAAAGACAACCATTTCTGCCTTTTATAAATTTGCAATTCAGAGGAATACTTAAGAGAGAGTGAAGACAAAATAAAATCAGTGTGAAGGAAGGACTAAGAGTAGATATTTGTAATTTGCAGGAATAACACTACACACACACACACACACACACACACACACACAGCACTCTGAAATGTATTCTAGAAACCCAGGGTTTCCAGGAAACTTGCTTTGATAATACAGGGCTCACCTTCCATTTCCAATATGGGTTAAAAAATATAATTAGTTTAGTGTACTCACTCATAGTACTCATAGTACTCACTATGGACCGAGAAGGTATATTTCCTATTGTTTTATAGGGATAGGCATTTTAACTCTATCAACTATGAGAACAAGAACTTTAAAAAATGTCAAAAATTCAAATAAGTGAACAAAACACAAATAAAAGAATAAAAGAAGCTGATGTAGTGGTGAAATGCAAAATCACACAGAAGGATTGCACAATGGAACATGCCATGTTTCACTCCATCCATTAAAACATTAATTCTATGGAAAGCTTTTAAGCTACAGAAATACTGCTTTATACATGCCCAGTGGGTCCTGGGCTCTGCATCAGCAGAAATTGGAAAGGTTGAAGGGATTCAGCAACATGAGTGTTTCTTCATCACTAATAAAGTATTTTTCTGATGGTCAAAGAACAGTTCATTTCCTTAGAAGATAAGAAAAGTCCAATACGTCAAAGAAAACACTCTCTAAATCATCTTATTTATTTCAAATTGTAAAGTATGAATTTGAATATTTTAAAGTAGGTTGTTTTTAATAGATATTTAGAATCCTGTGGTGACTATCAAACCAGGGTAATATGTGGTTACTATTAGAGTAAATGCTAGCAGTGGACAGTCTAGCCTAATTGGATAAAAGAGTCTCATGGACTTTCCTGCCCCAGCTGGCTTGAACTGCAATCCTCAGTTCTTCAGCCTCATGAGTAGCTAAGATTACACTCCTGAGCCACTGGCACCTAGTATTCCATTTCTTTAATTTTAAAATTCTTTGTTGAACTTCCTGTATGAATTGCACAACTTCCTCAGTCATCAGGAAGGAACTGGCGATCAAAGAAACATGATGTTTTTTATGGAATTTCATGGTGGAAGAGTGAAGTAGATATGAAATAAGGAACACACTGAGATTTTGATCATTAAGTAAAGCGCTTACCATTCTTATTTTTGTTTGTTTGTTTCTGTCCTGGGGCTTGGACCACCACCTGGGCACTATCCCTGCTTTGTGTTCAAGGGTACCACTCTACCACTGGAGCTACAGCTCCACTTCCAGCTTTTTGGTAGTTAATTTGAGGTAAGAGTTTCAATGACTTTCCTGCTTATGCTGGATTTAAACCTCGAACCTCAGACTTCAGCCTCCTGAGTAACTAAGATTATAGACGTTAGTCACTGGTGTTGGCTGCAACCACCATTTGAAAACAAATGCCTTGGCTGAAGGAACTTAAAGTCTCTTTTGAAGTGATAAGTAAAGCAAGAGCTAGAAACATCAGGGAGTGGGTTAAGATTGGAAACAGAGTAGGAAACCAACTAGGGAAGAGAGAAAAAAAGATAAGAATACGGGGACATTTTAACATAAAAGAATAAAGAAAAGGAGAACATTGGTGTGCCAGGGAATAGACAGACAGTAAATTGATTTGAGAGCAATGAAAATAACTACTATCTTTTATTGGATTACCAAACTATTTTGCATCTAATGTTAGGCTAAATGGTTCACATTTTGTCTTCATGTAATGAAAAGTAACTGAAGAATTATAATTACATTTCACATTTTACATATGGTGGAAGTAATTATAGCTAAGAAAACTTAGGAGCTTTGCATATAGTCAGCTATTAAATTAAAAGATCAAATTAGAAACTACAGAACATATTTTAGGAATTAATACTCCATAGTATTTGCAATCACTATGAAAATCAGGATGGTGCTTCTTTAAAAAAAAACAACTAAAAATAGAATTACAATATGATTCAGCACCAGCACTCTTGGCATTTCACCAAAGGAATGTAATTAAGGATAAAACAGAGGACCTTGCACATCCAAAGTCATTGCAGCAATACTCATAATAGCCATTGTATATAGTTACAGGCTAGATGCCTTACAACTGATGATTCAGTGGAATGTTAGAGGATAAACAATACTGAAATACATTACATCTGTGAATAATAGGGGGAGATGGGATAGGGAAGGTGAATACTGGGGAAGACCAATCTGATTAAAGTACTATATGTGTTTATGTAAAACACAGGTACAAAATATCTTGAAGGCTTTTACTCTTGAGGACAGAGACACTACTTCCCTGCAATAATGTGCTTCGCAGGAGAAACCTTTGCATTTCACTTGCTGATCTCGCCTTTCCTCACTTGCATTTTCTTTACCGAGGTAGTGGTTACATTAAACACTCCTGGTTTCACATTAATATCTCACTTTTAAATATTTACATGAGGAGATGTTATAAAACTTCAATCATTTTGCCATGAAAGTAAGAAAACATTTATGGCACTTAAATGTTACAAATGATTAAATCATTCCAAATTTTCCAGTGGTTGACATATTTCCATGCATGGTATCTCATTTTGAAAAATATAGATGGAACCAGATAAAATAAGAATGATATCACAGTAAGAAACACTTATAATAAAGTTTCATTGGCATTCGGATTGCCACTGTTGTTATTCAGGTTGCATGATATTTTAAATTCTGCATGCCCCAGGAATTTATCTAAAGTGAAGAGAACACTTTTTCTTTTATTAAATACTCAAAAGCAATCAATAGGGTATATTTGTTCTTGATATTTATACATTGTCAGTCAGTTGTACTGCAAAGAAAGCAGATGCAGTTGGTATCAGGAAAGTTGCTTGTCTGACAAATTACACAATTCATTATTCAGAAGCAAACCAGAAACACAAAGCAACTACAATAACTCTGAGGACCATGGCTGAGATGATCAACACATAGAAGTGTTTTTAGTTTACTTTAAATATAATTTTAGAATATTTTATTTACGCATCCAAAGTCTAAATTCAAAGTAAATGCAGTTTTGAATGTGTGGGTATGATGACAGGTATGATTCAATTAAATGGGGCATCCTGACATTTACTCTCTTACATGAATAGTCAGAAAGGTTAGGCTCCTTTCTCAACTAGCCTGGTGATGGACTCTAGAATTAATCAGTAGCTTACGGAAGAATAGATCTAGAGAAAAATATTGTTACTAATATTGGTCCCCAACTGTTTTTACACACTCTTTTACACACACATACACACAGAAACAAGTGGCTTCAGATCTCATTGAACACTGTACTTGAGAAATGATTAATATCTCTAGTTATGCTAAACACATGATACTGACATACTTGTTTGGCAAAAAAAAATCCTTGACTACAGTGTTGCCCTGATTCAGAGCCACAGCTGTGGTGCTATCCTATCTGCTATAGGCTCTGAAATACTCTTTAGCTTCCCAAAACAGAGCAGTTGTTGCTTTTCATCCCAAACTTCAGTGGTTCTAGTGCTGGCTTCATTCCTTCTCCTTCAGGGCCAGCTTGCTCTAAGATTTTGAATTTCTATAAACTCATTTCAGAAAGGCTGTCAAGAGATAGCCTTGCTGGAATCTGCCCTTTGCATCAAAATATCATCATAAAATTCAAGTTGTATTGTTCTTTCTTACAGCAGGATACAGGCATGCCCGTTCAGGTAGGGAACGTTTGAAGTAAGATTGCCAGACCCATGCCAATAACTTTTAATACATTCTCAGAATAAATATTGCATCTAATCTGTACAGTCCTACTTCTGCCCATTCACAGCTCCCTCTCAGATAATCCAGAATCATTTACACTGTACTGAAAGAGAAAATGAGCAGTGAAGTTTAAAAAAATCACGTAGGACTTAGGAGCTTTTTTTTTGTCTTTAGCTTGATTTTTTAATGGCATCCTGCAGATAGTGCTGTGGCTTATTTGCCCATAAACAGAGGAATGTATTCACACACTCACACACACACACACACACACACACACACACACACACACACACACACACACAGTGTCCCTCTTTGCCTTTTCTGAGTTTTTCCATTTCAAGATCGATTCAAGAGATGAATGTTGACTTTGGATATTTTTCTTGGTTCTGGAAACCAGGAGACTAATTGTCATGTCAGCACTGCTTCTTAGCTATTGAGTGTTATGCATTTAATATTCAGTAGTTAACATCCTCCAGTGGTGAAGACTGCATGGATCCATGAATGTGCTGTGCATAGTGAAGATCACACAGTAAGCCCTGGATAAGTATCATTCTTATGAACATTCACTCCTCTTTCCTTTGTGCTCCTTTGCTTACATATACTTTACCTCAAATTCCTTTTGTGCACAGCCACACCAGTGTGTAAAATTGTTGTTAACAGTTGAGGTTAATTGACATGTTATTGTTTTCAGGGATATTAGTATCAGAAAGCTACCCATGCCAGATCATAATATTAGTGATCCATCCCTTCTGGCTCTTCTAAAGGCTGATTTTGCTGCACACATAAAAAGAATTTGACTACCTGGGCCAGTAAATTCAGTTACATTATACAGAGAACCTTATAAAGTTTTCTGGCTAGAATTTATAGGTTACTTTACTCTGTTGAGCAGTCATAATTTAAAAAGACACAAGATCACAACTCTCAAGGTTGAATAATCACTAGTGGTGTCCTGATGAGCCAAAATGCCACCATCAGGCTAAATAGCATATGCTTTTGACCCAGCTGTCAACTGTTATTAATAGGCTGACTAAAAAAAAAATGAAAGCAGGAGTAGTATCATCGACATTTTTAGACCCATATGCTTAATGCAGTAAAACACCTGCCAGGACTACTTTCTAGTTCCAAGTGAAGTAAATCAGTCTGTTTTCCTCCTTACACACCGTTAAAAATACATCAACACATACTCAGAACAGTACCACGTACCATGACCCCTGGGCCATCACCTCTTCCACTATGAATTGCTTGTTATCTAAGGTGTAACAACTATTTTCAGGCTTCTTATCTCTAGAATAAAGGGTTTTTTTTGTTTTTTAAGGATATATTCTACCTTAATGTGTATGTGTGTCTCTGTGTTAATCTAGATACCCATCTTTGATGTTGCCCAAAGTTTATGAAGTTGAGGCGAAAAATAATGCACATACTTACATCAAAACCAAGAAGGATTTGAGAGATCCTGTTTTTCAATGCCAAATTGTATTAGTAATTAAATATATCAGAAAATAGCTCATCATAGCTAAGTAAATCTTGCTTATTATCCCTGATACTTAGGAGGCAAAGGTGTGTAGGACTAAAAAAGGCTCAATGAAGATGTGAGCAAAAGGTCAATGAGGCCTAATTTCACCAAACAGGCCAAATACCTGTACTCACAGCTTTGGAGGAAACACCAGTGAGAGGAACATGGTCCAGATAGTAGAAGCATGGATGGAGGCCAGCTCAAACCAACTTAAAACACAAACACATGCACACACACACACACACACACACACACACACACACACACACACATACCCCTACACACAAAAAAAAATGAACTCAAATTTACTAATAGTATTTGTTGATCTTCAGTAATTCTACAGAGCCTGGAACATGGTATCTTCCATATTTTTTAATTGACTTCTTCAGAAGTCAATGGAACTTTAAGTCTGTTCAAACATTTTGAGTGCTAATTATCAAATTATTTTACTTTGCAGTGCATCATTTAAAAGAGAAATCAAATTAGGTATATTCATAGGTGTGATACAGATTGCAATTATTGTAGTGCTGAATGGATGGGAGTTTTCATTGAAATTTGTTCCATTTGAGCAAGCTAAAAGCAGGCTTCTTTCAGCTTCAATCTGTTCTGCATACATTTATAAACAGAATATCAGCAATTATGGCATTGAAGCAAGAACCCAATAGCCCTGCACCTACAGGTTTGCAGAGTGCTGAGTTGACAGAGAAGGAAGACCAGTAAAATAAGGATGCTTGCAACTCCTTCTGCACCAAAGCTATGCTTGCACTACCCACTCTCAGCATTCTGCTGCATTTTCATTGATGCTATTTGAGTTGTCTATATATATTGCTCATATTCTTACATAGGTAATACACAAATAACCAATATACATTTTAAAGTGGAGCCTATGGTAGGTGCCAGTGATCCATGGCTGTAATTCTAGCTACTCAGAAGTTCAAGACCTGAGGGTGGCAGATCAAAGCCAGACAAAGAAGGAAAGTCCATTACACTCTTATCACCAATGAACTATCAAAATCCTTATGCAATGTGAAGTTGTAACTCAAGTGGGAAAGCAGTTGCCTTGAGCAAAACAGCTCAAAGACAGAACCTAGACCTTGAGGTCAAGGCCTCAAACAGATACAAAATAAAAATAAATAATGAATGACACAATTTTTTAAATGAATGACACAATTATTCTATTAGCAAACATTTTTTCCAAATAATTGTTTGCCAAATCAAGTTTCATTTCTAAAATTAACATATTTACCTTATCATATTAATATGTTTTATATTAATATGCATTTATATTATTGTATTTTATGTCTCACTGTTTCATTCCACCTTATTTTTTGTTTCTTTATTTATTTGTTTTTTCATGTTACCTAACAAATGCATATGTAAGATTGACAACTGTTATTAAAGTTTTAAATGCACTTTATCTATTGCTAGATGCTGACTGGCAAGGAGAGAAAATTGTATTTATTGGTATTTACCTTTTCTTTCTTTTTTCATCTTCTGAAAAATAATCAATTCCATGTGCTGTCATCATCTCTTCTATTCCCTATAGTTTTTTCAAGGGTAGCGATGAACCATGCTTATCTTCCTTGCATTGTGAAGAAAAGAAATATAGTCTTAGGGAGACTGGGCAAAGATTGTTGGAAGATAATTTCATGAGTAAATGTCAGATCAATAGTATTATACTTTTCTGACATTTCTTCCCATGCTATGCCTCCAGCTCAGTTAGAATGTAAACTAGACTCATCTAATCAGCATAACCAAGGAGCCTTTCCTCTGACTGCTGGTCTATTTGAGTTCTTTTTCAGGTGGGAGAAAAATATTTTGTCTGCCTCTCTGAGCGTGATGACACCTACTTACTACTGCATTCTGTGGGTTTTCTATTCTTTTCTATTCTCTAGTTTCACATTGGATTGCCTTATTATATCATTTTTACAGCCACACAAAAGACACTTACATCTCTGAAAATGGTAGTGCCCTTGATTATTTTTATATCACTGCTCAACAGCTTCAGTTAAAACTTTAATTTTATATATGCACCATGAATGAAAAGAACTCAAGGTCTTCTCGGGCAATAAACATGACACGTGCTGTCTTTCATAGGCTGTAAATGAAGATTCTCTATCCTAAGGACGACATCAGAGGCCTTAATATTGCCTCCTGCTGTACACCATTTGAGATCCTATTGGTGCTGAATTAAAAATGGAAGAAGTCTTTTTGATTATAAATTCCGTTGAGACAGGTTGTGTTTTCATTTAGTTCCATCAGTACTGAAAGAGAGTGACACCATTTTCAAGGCTCTGAAATAAAATATTCGTGCCTGATAGAGCCTTTTCTTCTAATAATGGTGATTGATCAGAATTATTTTACTATAGGTTTGATAAATTTCATCAAATGTTTTTTTAGATTTTGTCATATTTTACTGAAGTTTGTTTTACCTCTATCCTGCATAAATGAATAGTGAACAACCATATATTTGACTTTCAGTTTTATATCTTACATCTAATTTTTCATATTTAATTGCTATTTTAGAAGTAATATACAGAAGGGTTACAGTTACATGAGTCAGATAAGGAGTACAATGCTTTTTAATTATATATTCTCTTCTCTTGCTCTCTCTCAGCTTTTACTTCCCATCTCCACCCACAGGGTGTACAGTTAACTTTTCACATAGTATCTAGTAAGTACCACTGTTATGCTTTGTCACCCTTTGTTCTACTTTTTCTGTGCCCCTTCTTACCCTCTCTAAGACAAACTAGCCAACAAGGCAAAGGGAAAAGAAAACAAGAACAGCAACAAAATAAAACCTTATTTCCTTTCTGTGGAGTTTATTTAATAAAATATACATCAAAGGTGTTGAGTTTTTGTGATCTGCTCCTATTTATTTCTTCCTTTGGCCTCAATGTGTGAATGTCTACAGATTGACATGATTTATCATGTCCCACTGGGTGTGTTTATGTGTTTGTGTGTGTGTGCACGTGTGTATGTATGTGTGTGTGTGTGTGAGTGTAACCATTCAGTGTCTTTACTTGTAGACTTATAGGCACATTCTATCACAAATGGGGGAACCATACAACCTATGTTTCTTTGGATCTGGCTAATGTGACTTAACATCTGTTTTTTACTCCCTTTTTCCCATCAACTTTAATCACTACTTGCATTTAACCACCTATTCTCCTATTATGAAATATCTTCCAATTGACCTAAACACATTTTTTTCAAAAATATATGAGATCTTTGTGGGGGAGGGGGGAGGCTGGGAAGGGATGTGAAGGGTAAACAAAAGGAGGAGGCTGCAATGCTTGGTAAGAAATGTATGCATTATCCTGCCCATGTAATTGTAACCCCTCTGTACAGTATGTTCACAAATAAAATAAAATAAAAGAAATGTAAAAATAAAAAAATATATGAGATCATGTCACTTTGTTCACTAATTGTCCAATTCATAAAAGTGAACATCAAGTACTTGAAATTCCACCCAGGTTGAACTGCTTACCCCCAAACCCAAGACTCATATTCTGGCTTCTCCCTCTTTTTTTTTTTTTGTCGGTCGTAGGTGCTTGAACTCTGGGCCTGGGGGCTGTCCTTCAGCTCTTCAACTCAAGGCGAGTGCTCTACCACTTCAGCTACAGCGCCACTTCCGGTTTTCTGGTGGTTTATTGGAGATAGGAGTCTCACAGTCTCTCCTGCCCGGGCTGGCTTTGAACCACGATCCTCAGATCTCAGCCTCCTGAGTAGCTAGGATTACAGGCGTGAGCCACCAGCATCCGGCAGGCTTCTCCCTCTTATAACTTCCAGTCATCTCCATTTCTACACCATGAAATTCCTCGCTATACCAGGCTATACAATATATCTCTTTCTGAATACAAATGAAATGTTACAACAGTGAGACCTTCCTTTAACCTCTATTTCCATATGTAAGCTTACATGGCCTGGCACACTACATGCCTCACACATTGCTTCTTCCACAGAATATGATAACCAACATGGATTTTTTGAATTTGTGAATTTATTATTTTGCTGCTAATCCTCCTCCTTGACTAAAACTTTAAAAAAAAGCAGAAAAAGACTTTTTATTTACTTCTACATACTGCTGTATCTTACTCTTAGAGTAATTTTTGTGTGTGGTAATAGCAGAGGCTTAATAAACATTTGTCTGAATGAATGGGAATGAATGGAAGAATGTTCTTGGCAGAATATTTTGGACATGATAATAACATACTAAATGGTAGCTACTATTTTAAAGGTAATTTTTCTAGGAAAGCTAGATTACACATAATATACCTGGATTATATATAATATATAAGCTACACTCTACATTGTAGAGAAACAATTACATTTGAATTACATTAATAGTAAGAGCTTTGACAAGTTATATAATTTCAATGAACATTTGTTCTATAAAATAGAGCTGTGAATACCATTTAAGTGTTCACAGATGATAGTTTTTGCAAGTAGAGGACAGAATAAGTTAGAAATGTCTATTACTGTACAACATTTGGTCTGAATCAATAAAGATTTTTTTTTCCAGTTTCCTACCCATCACCTCTGAGTACTCTTTGATATTTTTTTTTGAATTTCTACCATGTGCCAATTACTATGATTACCACTGAATCTCAAATAAAAGATTCAGTTCTGCAGTTCTTCTCACACTTGAATTTACAATTCTCTGAGGAGACAAATACATGAGGAAAACAAAAGAACACCTTCAAAATTGTAATAAAAATCAAGACAAAGCAAATGTGGAGAAAAAAGCACTTAATAATACACAGAAAAAAATCACCTGGACGAAATAATTACTACCTAACTAAATCACAGTTGCCTAAACTAAGCAATCTGGGAAGCTTGGGGTAAGAGGAATTACACACACACACACACACACACACACATATATATCCATGTGTGTATATATATGTATATATATATATATATATATATACAGAACATATGTATATATATGTGTGTATACATGTATATATACATATATGTTCTGTATATATATACATATACAATATATACATATATATTATTTATATATATATATATATATATATATATACACACACACACACACACACACAGAAGCCTGAGAAGGCATGGTATTAGTAGTAATTCATGAGCAAATGTGTAAAGATTGAGGGTGAGTGGATATCAAGTTAGACAATATATGAAAAAGGGATACGAGAAAACATGGAAAACTTTGCATATCACACTAAAGTACTTGATTCTGTCCAATGATCAATACTAGAGTGAACAAGAGTAGGAGAATGGCTTAGACTTCTTTGTGTTGTGAAGAGGCTGACAACCAAAAGGTGAAGGAAGAAACATTCTTGTCAATGACAATAATGCTTGGGGATTTGAAGGCTGTATGGCACTGTGATGTAGTTGTAAATTTTGGAACCAGAATTTTTAAGCTCTAGTCACACTAGTTCCAATAGCTTATTAGGTCTAAACTTTCCCACTGTGTCTCATTGTATTAGTGAGTCCATTTATAAGATGTGTGGCTCTGGGAGGGTAGTTTACCATCTCAGTATTTTATATGTGAAAACAAAATTGAATCTAGTATGTTTTCATGAATATGTTGCTGTATTGGATAATTCACTTACAAATTATGCATATTCAGCAATATTAGCCTTGTCAAGAAATATTGCACAAGGAAAATTTAAGGCAGAGGTTTCGGTCAGAAGTTTCAGTACAGAATCCTCACCTCTCTTCCTTCTGGATCAATGGTAGGACAGAACATCTTGGTAATAGATATGTATGTCAGAGGCTCCTTTCCCTCTTGGTGGAAAGCAAGTAGAGAAAGGTTACACTCTAAGAGATCTGAGAAAGTTCTGGCACTCAAGGGCATGCCCTCAGTGACCTATTTCCTTCAAGTAGTCCTCACCTTATACTTTTCCCGACTTGCAGTAATATGATCATATTTTGAAACTATCAGGGGTTATAGTCTATTGATACAAAATCTAGTAAGATCTAGTTCTCAAGAAATGTATTTGGTGTGGTGTCTGAAATCTGTAATGTCAACTTCTCAGGAGACATAGATAAAAGGATTATGAAATTAACCTGGCTCAGGCAAAAAGTAGGAGACTCAACTGAAAAATTAACTAAAACAAAAAAGCTTATGTACAACTCAATTTTAAGAACAGTTACCTAGTAACTACATGACCCTGAATCAAATGTTATTACTGCCACATAAACAAAGAGAGGAAAAGGGGTGGGGTGGAGGAAGGAAAGAATAAAGAAGGAAGGAAGGAAGGAAGAAAGGAAAGGAGGGAGGGAGGGAGGGAGGAAGGGAGAGAGGGAGGAAAGGGAAAGCTGATTAAAACAATTATACAGTGGAGTTAGTTACCAATTTATTGAATTTATATTTTATTATGCAGATAACAACTGATGTAAAGAGAAGTAATGAGGGAAAATATTTAAAATGATATAGGGATAGAGCTAATATCGAAGAACAGTGAAGTTTTGTTAAGGTGATAAAGAAGTTTTGTTAATCTGATTAATAAGCCAAAAGTATTCAAGGTGTGATGGAAGATTAAACAAATAAGACAATCGAAGATTACATACTCAAGGATTCATGTCTAAAGTTATTTTGATGCAAAATGCAATAAAAGTTCATTGAAGGATTTATACCAGAAAAAAACAAGTCTAATCCTGTTTATATAGTTTAGCGTTTTATGTGAAATGATGCAGAGATAAAGATTGAATCTATTTAAAATGCTTTCTGCATTAGTTTAATTGAGTATCAAATGTGGTATCATATGCCTTTATGCCCAAACCTTGGGAAGATCTCAAGTTTGAGTCCAGCCTAGGTTGTGTAGTGAGACTTTTCTCAAAATGCACAGGCTACACACACACACACACACACACACACACACACACACACGCACACGCACACACACACAATTTGTAATCCTCACATACTGCTATGCTCTCTTCAGGTTGTTCATGAAGGTGCTGTAACCTCTTTATCATTTCTATTGTATTCTCACTTCTAGTCATTCTATAGTGTCACCCCAGAAATCTGTGAGAGGTTTGAAATCTTCATACATTTCTCTAACTAGTTGGAAAACATTTTTTTTTCTTTTTGATCTAATGCTTTTTTGGTAGATGTGTTCTAAACTATTATAGAGTCATCTTAAAACCTGCCAGCATAAAACACACACACTGGCACACACACATACACAGGCTCACACACAGGCACACACACATATTTCTGTGGTGAGGAATCTAAGCATGGCTTTTCTGATTCTCTGCATCAGTATCTCCCTTACATTTACCATTGAGATGTTGTGTGAGTACACAGTCTGACTTGAAAGCCAATTGGAGATCGTTCCACTCCCAGGGCTGTTGGTTGATTTCATTGATTTGTCAGCCATTGAATGAAGGTCGTTCTCAGATCCTTTTGTATGGCTTCTTCCACAGCTCACTTACACCAGAATAATGACAACAAAACTCATCCAAACAAAACCTAAGATGATTAAAGGAAAGTAATCACCAAAGAGAGAAGTATAAAAATCACAAAAGATACACAGAGACAGAGAATGACTGACAGAGAGACAGACAGAGACAGTGAGACAGAAAGGGAGAGGCAGAGAGAGGAGCCATAGGTGAATCATAGTATTCTCACAATCTCTGAGGAGACCTCTCATGGGTTTGTTCTAATTGGTCCATTACCAGCAAGTCACCAGTTGCAGTCCATGCTCCATTTCAATGCATCATTCAATTGCATGAACTCTAGAATTTAGAATAAATTACTTCCTAACAAAGTATTTTAAGTCTATGGTTTGTGCTTAACTCATTGTCTTTCATTCAATATATGATTTGTACATGCACATTTCAGAACTGCAACATCTGCATTATTCTTTTCATTATTCATTTATATTGTTATAGTCCTAACCTCCAGCATATATATTATACTTTGCTACTTTTAGTACTTCCTTTATTGATGAGATATATAGCTATTAAAAACCTACTACATGCCTAAATTTGTACTAGGTTTTGACTTTCTAAAATATAAAGACCTCAAAGCGAAGTTTAATCTCTAGGACAAAGCAAACTTCAAATTTTAGTACAAATATAATTAGTTCCATTTTATAGTGAAAATAATCCCTTAAAACTTAAACCCATAACAATATTTTTATGAAAAATTCATCCCTGGCATAATATACAATTCAAGAATTATGCTACCAAGTTAGGTATATGGTAGGGTTTTTAAAACATACCGGGATAAATAGCCTTGTTTGAAAATGCATTATTGCTCCTAATTTTGTTGCTCCTATTAATGTTTTGCTTATACCATAAAACTGGCTGCAGTGATTTAGATCACTGTTTATAATCATGTGTGAAGCTAGACTTTTATAGTAAGAACGTTAAAATGAACTAGACTAGTATATGTTCAGAACAGTTGCACTTTTCTGTATCTCTTTTAATGCTACTGATTGATTATACATTACTTTTCATTAAACTTAAAGTTAGATAAACTTTGGAAATTGTTTTTCCTCAAACATTCTAAAATATATCATAAATTAATTGTAAGGCAAAATAGTGTAATAGATATAAAACAACTACTTGAAGACAAAGCAAGCGTATTATGCATGTGGTTCCTGGATGTTTATCACCTGAATAGTGTGTTGTACTAAAACAAACCAACACTTGGACTAAGAGTTATAAGGGTCTGCTTCTTGGAATAATTTTCCTTCTGTCACAGTAGAAAGAGAAGAGAGTAGAAAGGGTAGAAAATAGGATGGTATAAATCAGTAGCATGGAATAGCAATGACATTTTGAGATTCCAAGTGCAAATGTTCTAAGGGCAATCAAGTAGCATGTGAGAAAACAGAAAAGTTTAGCTGAGATAAGATTTACCATCTTTTAATATATAGCTGTCCTTAAGAGATTTTTTTGTGTGTATATGTGTGTGTGTCTGTCTGTCTGTCTATATATGTGTGCGTGTGTGTGTGTGTGTGTGTGTGTGTGTCTGTGTGTCTGTGTGTCTGTGTCTGTGTCTATGTTTCTCTGTGCCCATTCTTGGGCTTGAATTCAGGGTTTGTGCACTATCCCAGAGCATTTTGCTCAAGGCTGGTGATCTATTTGAACCCTAATTCCACTTCTAGATTTCCGGTGGTAAATTGGAGGTAGAATCTCAGGGATCTTCCTACCCAAGCTGGTAGGACCTCAGCCTCCTGAGTACCTGGGATTTCAGGTATTAGCGACTGGCACCCAGATGCCTCCTTTCTAAAGTGGGTTCTGTACTTTAACACAATTAAAAATGTAAAAGAATTATGTTGGTCAAAATGTTACTCTTCTTAGAGAAGCTTGATAAAAACCATTGGGGCATATAATATGTAACATATCATTTGTGGTTGGAAGTATTAATCAATGAAGAACCCTGACTTTGTTGGCCTTAGATACTCAACCTAGAAAATATGTGATTGAATGTATCCCAGAGAGACATGTGTTTTTTTTTTTTGTTTTTACCCAGAGTCCAGCAGATAATGTATGCCAACTGTATAATTTTTTCTTAGATCAGAGAGGAAAAATTAAACTTTCATTTCAGTTCCAAGAGTGGAAATAGTTTTAAATGGGTTTGTGCAGATAGAATTTGTTTATCGCATGTGCATTATAGCAGATTTTTTTAAACTTTGTTTTGAGCAAGGCCAGTGGCAATTTTGCTTGCCACATGGCATTTGAGAATTTCTAGAAAATGCTTTATTTTTTCCCTGAGAAAGTATGACTGGCATCTAGTGGAGAGAACAGAGATGCTGCGCAATAGCCCACAATGCAGAGACTAGAGCCAACAACAATGAGTGTTAAAATGCCAAGGCCCCAAATATCAATAGGGCCAGGTTGAGAATCCCTGAGCTAAAAATAGAATTGACATGATGTGGAAGAAGGCAAAGTAGAGAATATTGTGTCAGTGCTCTAGTGCTCTAGCTGGAGAGAGAATGAGAAATGAATAAAAGAACCCTTTCAAGTTAAGGGCAAATGTAAGTAAAGAAGATACCTATGTGTTATTTCCCAGCTGTCATTTGAAGGGGAAAAGCCTGATAGACATGGCCTGGTAAGAGAGACATGCTGAGTTTCTTAGACTCTAGGTATGACTTGAGGGAGATCTATGTTTCCCATAGGCCTTTCGTGAACTATGGAGGCTAGCCAGAAGCATGAGACTAGAAAACACCACAAGAAATACCAACATGGGGCAGGAAGCTCAACTGGAGTGAGTGTGCAAGCTGTGTCTTGGGACAGCTGGGAGGAGGGTGACTGTGTAGAAAAATCATCTAACGTTTCAGGAATATCCAGACTTACGGTCCCATCTAAAGACACAGAGGGCCAAGACCAGATCTGGGATTATCAAGCCACGAGTACTCTATCTCATGAATGATATTAGTATCTTTATAAAACAATTAGCTGATCTTCCATCTCCTCTCTTTCTTGTACCATGCTTGGTCACAGAGTTCATCCCCTACAGAGGTAGGTTCAACAAGTCACCCTTTTTGCAGCAGACAACAGACTTTGTTGGACATAAATCCTCTGTGTGCCTTGATTTTGCATTTCATAGGATGCACAATCATGAGGAATAAGTTTCTGTTGGATAAAAGTACCCAGTGCATGGTATTGTGTTATAGTAACCCATTTAGATGAAGATACGGCCTACTCCTTCCCATTTCCACCACACATTCTCCAGTATTCTCTGCTGTTGGAGTTGACATACAGGGTCCAACTATGTGAATTGGGAGAATAGGTGATGAAGGAGAAAAAGGAGAAGACAGTTGAACAGGAAAAAAAGTGACAACAGCCAAACCTTTGAATATTATGAGGGCTCCTAAGCTGACCAAACTCCCATGAAGGGCCTGAATAATTGTTCAACTGGCGCAAATTTATCTGCAATGCAAGTCATCTGACAGAGCCTCAAAAATTAGACAAAAGAATCTGTTTTTATACCCCTGTTAAATGGAGTATCATAAGTGTGAAATATTATACCTGTTAGGAAATTTCTAGTGCTTTTATTTCTTGACAGTGAATAGCAAACTGCAAGAGAAAAGTCCTTTAATATGAATGATCACTACCTTCCTTTTGCTTCCCGTTTCAGTGCTAGATATTGAATCTTTTACAATACATCGAGACTGCAGCCAAATATTTCCATTTTGACAGTATTTTCTCTTTTCATTAATTCTTCCTCATTTTTTGGTATCAGTTTAAAGGCTATTCTACATGGGATTCCTTACTGACCACCCTAGATTAGATGAAAAGTTTTGAAATACAGTTTCACATCACTGAACAAAGTTGGCTGTAATTCTATGTTAAATAAATCATTTTACTTGAAGGTAAGGTCTGTTTATCCAGAGGCTAAAATAATACTTGACACATTGCAGGCATTGATATATATGAAATTCTTAGGCTAACTAATTAATTTTTTTTAAAATCTGCAATGACAGTCAAGTTTTAACAGCTAATTACAGCCCTTATCAAACTCTCCCCTACTTTCTATATTCATAAGCCTTATTTCTGTCACACATTTGCATATCATTTATAAGAACTATTTGTTCTTAAAAAGCACTTTGAATCAGTGTTGCTTCCTATTTGGGGGGGGCAACAAAAATAGAACTATGATGTGTTAGATATTTAATCTTCACTGTCAACTTAATTGATTGAGAAGTATGATGGAGTTTCTGGATTTTACCCCTAAGTGCATCTATGATGGCTTTTCCAGGAAAGATGGACATGTCAGAGATAAATGATGGAGAAAAGACTTGCTCTGAATGTAGGCAGTGTCATGCAAATGGAAAAAGGCTCATTTTTCCTGGGCAAGTAATCTTGCAAGATTATTAGACTCCTGGTTCTTGAATCTTTCAATAAAAATTCACACCAGTGATTCTCCAGGCAGTATCAACCCTTGGTGAAGAAGTAAATCATTAGTCCCCCTTACTGTAAAGCTTTTGGCTTCTAGACAGAGTAGTTATGTGATTCTGTGGCCAGTCTGTATACACAAGCAATCATGAATGAAATCAAGTAAGCACCTATATATAATTCTTGAGGTTATATTCCTCTATCAAAATCTAATGTGTGTGATACTGATAAAAGAAATGTGTTTAGAATAGAGTCATATGAAAATATATATTAGAAGATCAAAAGTAAGATACTGGGCTGTTTTACAAAGCCAAAATAACTACTTGTGAAATTAACACTATTGATCCTTTAATTGATGGAGAAAGTGTGATAAAGGCCAGGAATTTTAAAGGCTGACATAACCACATAAGTCAGTGAGTCAGTGATTCAACTCCACTGTTTACCATATTTGTGACCTTAGAAATACCTTACATTTTCCCCTTAATGTGCAAAAGAGACAAAAATATAGCTAATTGCACCTTTTCTAATTAAAAGTTTCAGCTTAGAAGTTCATTTCTATTGATGGATGGCACAAACTAGCTGCCTGAAGATAACTTGCATTCCCAGAAAGGAGCTTAAAATTAATTTTTCCATGCGGATAATCATCACACATGAAACAATTTTTTTACAGCATAACTATGTTTATTTATACTTTTAATTTAATTTTATTTTATTGTGAACATACTGTACAGAGGGGTTACAATTACATGGGCAGGATAATGCGTACATTTCTTACCAGGCATTGCAGACTCCTCCTTTGTTTACACTTCACATCCCTTCCCAACCTCCCCCCTCCCCCCAAATCCAATCCTTCTCCTTCCCCCCTATTCCCTCCCCCCCCAACGACAATGTAAAGCTCGTTTTGGACATGACAACTTGTACTTCTCATTGTTGCAACAGGTCCACCTGTATCCTTAAACAACTGGTTTTTCCCCATCTCTTCGACCAGTTATACTGACATCAAATATAGAGAAAGCAGGGGTTATAATGTGGGGGAGGGACATACAAAGCAACAAAGAGATAATCTTATAAATGCATTAGAAACACATGCATGAAAGAAATAACAGTAAAATACATATCTAAGGGTTCATTTTCCTGACATAACACTATCTGACCTTTTCTGCTTGATTCATACATATACTAGATATTGCAAAGAAGGAAAACCATGGGACCTATGTTTCTTTGGGC
>NW_012267342.1:6060329-6060976 GCF_000151885.1 Dipodomys ordii
AGAGTGGTGTGTTAAAATCCCCAACAATTAATGTCTTTGGATCTATATGGGATTTGAGGGAAAGTAGTGTATCTTTGATAAATTCGGGTGCTCCATTGTTTAGCAAATAGATATTTAGAATTGTAACATCCTCCTAAAGGAGAGATCCTTTAATTAGAATGTAGTGACCTTCTTTATCTCTTCTCACCAATTTTAATTTGAAGTCTATTTTGTCTGATATTAGGATTGCAACTCTCACCTGTTTATGGGGGCCATTAGCTTGGTAGATTTTATTCCAGCCTTTAACATTGAAAATGTGTTTTTTTTTTACGGGCAGGATGTGACTCCTGCAGGCAGCAGATAGGAGGGTCTTTTTTTTTAATTCAACTAGACAGTGTATGTCACTTAATTGGAGAGTTCAGTCCGTTAACCTTAAGAGATAGTACTGAGAGTTATTTGGGAGTTCCTGCTATGTTATCCACCTTCTTGGGGGCTGAGAAAACTGGGTTTTTCCTTTGATTCTTGGATTCTCAGTTTGGGTGCAGCTTCTTGGACTTTAATGCGGTCTTGTTTGTTTTCTATGTGTAGGGCATCTTTAAGAATCTTTTGTAGGGCTGGTTTGGTGGAGATGTATTGTTTCAATTTTTCTTTGCTATGGAAGGTTTTTA
>NW_012267342.1:6063747-6073747 GCF_000151885.1 Dipodomys ordii
GGGGGGAGGGGTGGCCTTCCCTCCTCTGCTCCCTGAGAAGGAGTGAGGATGTCGGGCTTCTACTCACGCTGAGTCTTGGATCCTGGGTCATCTCTGGTCTGCAAACTGCAGGATGAAGATGTCTGCTCCTTGTCGGTTCTTGCTGGTGTTCAGTAGAATCTGCTCGCCTGCTGTATCTGGCTCCTTCGTCCTGGACTTATGGCCGGGGCTGCAGTCGCCGCCGCGATCCTGTTGCCGTGGCGGCTGCTGGCAAGCGCTCAGATATGTCTCCTTGCCTTGGCTTCCCCTCTTGCTTAACTCTCTGTCCTGTGATGGCACACTTGGTGTGATTCTCTGGCTTAGGACTGTTCACTGGAACTCTAAAACTGCTTTCTATGTGAGAGCTTGTTCAGATTCCAGCTTCTCCTCTGCCATCTTCCCGGAACCTCCCACATGAAATAATTTAAGCCATAACTGTTTCCTTACCTTCCTATTCATATGTTACACAATATTTACTGGGTTCCTGGTGATATGTTTATGAGCCTGGTTGACTACTAAAACATTTTATGGTGGTGTTTCTTAAAAGCAAGAAATTCTATCTGTCAAACTTGCTATCAATGTTGAAAAAAGACATCTCTTTTCACTCCCTGATGACACGTAACAATGTATGTAATATGTGCCAAAAGCTTGCTTCCCAATATTCCATCACGTTTACAAAGTTGTGTGGGACATGAACTGAACAGAATGGACATGTTAGCTACTCCATGTTAGAACTGATGAAGAAAAATGCCAATTGTCTGACACATATGACCTGGAAAGCAATTATTTAACATATAAATGCATTATTTATTTTGTGATTCACCATTCTGGTATTATATACCTAGAGCTTCATAGATTGACATAGTTTTCTGAGATAAGATCCTCTTTCCCTGTACCTCATTTCCTTTCATTTATCCCCATTGTATAACATGTGTCACCTATCCTGAAATCCTTGTGATTATCAAACTATAAGCTTCCAAGTAAAGTTTACCACTCACACTTTTATGCTTTACACGTTAGTCTGTTTATTCAACACTTATTAAATACCCCAGTGTGAGTGACAGCAGGCAGTCATGGAAATACAACATTGAAAACTGGGCTGTGAGATCTTACAAAGGGAGCTGTTTAGATAAATAAACCCTCAAAGATGATAAGGTTTGTGTACTAGAAATGGATATGTCATGTACAGGAAGAAATGGAATATTCTGAAGAGGTGAACAAATTTGAAAAGGGACCCAGAAAGGTAATAACTAAGCAGAATCCTAAACTAATGTTGGAGAACAAAGAGAGCTATGAAGGATAAGGTGGAGACAGTGTTTTGGGAGAACAATAAAATAGTGTGATTAATTAAGTTAGTAATTTGATTTAGAGTCACAGGTCTGATTATAGACCGAGACTTTGGCTTCCTGTCTTTTGTGTACATATTTAATCAAGCTTCTCCAAAGCTTGATCTCCTCATCTGTAAAAGGTGGAAAACACCTTCTGACGTGTTAGAAAGAAAAATAGAATATATAAAACATTGATGTTGAGTATGTTCTAAAAAGACAAGAAATTATTGTCAGTTTATGTTATTTTTCAAAACTATTATGTGTGTGAATGGCATCTGATGGGAAACAAAGGTATTAGTCAAAAATGAGACTAGGAGCTGGGAAGGTGGCTCAGTGCTAGAGTGCTTGCCTTGCATGCATGAGGCCCTGGGTTCGATTCCTTAGCACCACATAAGCAGAAAAAAAGCCGAAAGTGGTGCTATGGCTCAAGTGGTAGAGCACTAGCCTTGAGCTGAAGAGCTGAGGGACAGCACACAGGCCCATAGTTCAGGCCCCATGACAAAATCAGTCTATGAGTAGAAGAAAAATATTATCCAAATATTTCCAAATATTAATTGTCAGAACTATGTATGTTAGCTAATGTGGCCCAGGACCCATGCCAGTGTGAAGTCAAGGATGCTGAGTTGGGGAAATCATCTGGATTATCTGTGGACTAAGGATATTCACATTAGTTTGAAGGTAAAGATGGACCAATGTCAGGATCAAGGAAGAGGTCTGAGAAAGGAAGCAGAAATCAGAGAAAACAGAAATGTGAAGATGCTACAATGACTACTGGTATTGAAAATGTAGGAAGGTAAAGTGAGCCAGGGAATCTAGGAAGCATGCAGTTGCTGGAACAAGCAAGGAAAATTTCATGTAGAGAAAAATAGGAATATCTCTGTATTGTATCTTTTTTATTGTAAAGATACTGTACAGAGGGGTTGCAATTACATGAGTAAGGCAATGATTAAATTTCCTATCTAGCACTGTTACCCCCTCCATTGTTTGTCTCCTACTATCTATTCCCTCCACACCTCCCCAACTCCTCCCATCCCCACCCAAGTTGTAAAGTTCATTTTCAACATAGTGTCTTGTACATCTCATTTTTGCAACAGTTCAGGGAAATAGCAAAGAATCAGCCTAAAACTTGATGCTGCATTTCTTTAACATAGAGCTGAAGACTTACTGAATGGGTGGATAGGATGTACTTAAGGATTTGTTTGATTCCACTCATGTTGTACCATTTATAGTGTGATAATGCCTTATGTTGGTATCTGTCTTCCTTAAAATCTGAAGTCTTAATAAAAAAAAAAAGTAGAAAATCTTGACATTAGGTTAGACCATTCAGAAGACCGAATCTCAGGGATTGAAGACAGCCTAGAAATGTGTAGAGAAAGAACATACAACTATCCAAGACAAATCTAAGATATGATAGATCTATTTAACATTTTGAAGGCATCATCAGAAAGCATAATCTGAGGATAAGCAGTGTAGAAGAGCACCTAGAGACAGAAGTTAATGGTCTAGAAAATTGGTTTAACAGGATCCTAGCAGACAACTTCCCAAACATGCAAAAAAGATAGGCCTATTCATATACAAGAAGCTTTTAGAACCCCAAATGAACCAGACCAGAACAGGACATCCCACCGTCACATTACAATCTGCACAGGATCAATTCAGACCAAGGAAAAGATCATTAAAGCAGTTAAGGAGAAAAGATCAATCACCTATAAAGGGAAACCAATTATAATCATCTCAGATTTCTCAGCAGAGAAAATTAAAGCAAGAAGAGCCTGGAATAATGTATGTCCTGCCCTAAAGACAAACAATTATCAACCAAGAATCCTGTAACCAGCTAAACTCTCCTTCATAAATGAAGGTCAAAGAAAAAACTTCCACAGCAAAGAAAAACTGAAAAAATATTTCTCCACCAAACCAGCCCTTAAAAAGATACTTAATGATGTCCTATACATACAAAACCAACCAGACCGCAATAAAGACCAAGAAACTGCACCCAAACTGAGAATCCAAGCACCATAGGAAGAACCTAGTTGTCTCAGCCCCCAAGAAGATGGATAACATGGCAGGAACTCCCAAACACCTTTCAGTCTTAACTAAATATTTACAGACTTAACTCCCCAATTAAGTGACATAGACTGTCTAGTTGGATTAAAAAACAAGATTCTTCTATCTACTGCCTTCAGGAGTCACACCTTGCCCATAAAAGCAAACACATTTTGAAAGTAAAAGGCTAGAATAAAATCTACCAAGCAAAAGACCCATAAAAAGGCAGGAGTTGCAATCCTAATATCAGAAAAAAAAAGACTTCAAATTAAAATTAGTGAGAAGAGATAAAGAAGGTCGCTACATACTAATTAAGGGATCTCTCCTTCAGGAGGATATTACAATTCTAAATATCTATTCGCAAAACAATGGAGAACCCAAATTTATCCAAGAAACACCACTTTCCTTCAAATCTCACATAGATCCAAAAACATTAATTGTTGGAGACTTTAACACACCACTATCTCCACTAGACAGATTAACTCAGCAAAAACTCAACAGACAAAAGGCAGATCTAAACTGCATAGATCAACTAGATTTAACAGACATCTACCGAATATTTCACCCAGCAGCATCAGAATACATGTTTTTCTCAGCAGCACATGGAACATTTTCAAAAATAGAGCACATTTTAGGTCACAAAGCAAACTTGTTCAAATTTAGAAACATTGAAGTTATAGCGTGCATTCTCTCAGACCGCAAGGGAATAAAATTAGAACTCAACACCAAAAACCACCAAAGAAAGTCCTATAACACATGGAGGCTGAACAACATATTGCTGAATCATGAGTGGGTCATGGAAGTGATTAGAAAGGAAATTCAAATGTTCATGATATTCAACAAAAATGAACACACAAATAACCAGCTCTTTTGGGACACAGCAAAGGTAGTAATCAGAGGCAAATTTATAGCTCTGAGTCCCTACCTTAACAAATTGGAGAAATCTGAAACCAACAATTTAATGAGACATCTGAACCACCTTGAAAAAGAGCAGCAAGATAAACCCCAATCCAGTAGATGGAAAGAAATAATTAAAATTAAATCAGAATTTAACGAATTAGTATCTAAAAAAGTAGAAAGAATCAGCAAAACAAAGAGTTGGTTCTTTGAAAAAATTAACAAAATTGACAGACCCTTAGCAAATCTTATCAGAAAAAGAAGAGAACACACCCGAATAAATAATCTCAGAGGTTAAAATGGAAACATCACCACAGAAATAACCAAGATTCAGAACCTTATAAAAGAATACTTCTCAAACCTTTATGCTACTAAGTTTGAGAACTTGGCAGAAATGGAACTTTTACTAGCATATATCGATATGCCAAAATTAAGCCAAAATGAGGTAAACCATCTTAATAGGCCCATAAAAGCAGTGAAATAGAAACATCAGTAAGAGACCTCCCATCTAAGAAAATCCCAGAACCAGATGGATTTACAGTTGAATTCTACAAGGCCTTCAAAGCAGAACTCACACCAATACTCCAACTCTTCAATGAAACTGAAAGATAAAGTTCACTACCGAACACATTCTATGAAGCCATCATAACCCTCATCCCAAAATCAGGCAGGGAACTCATCAAAGAAAGAGAACTATAGACCCATTACTTTGATGAACATTGATGCAAAACTTCTCAACAAAATATGGGCCAATTTGCTTCAACAAGTCATCCAAAAAATCATACACCACAATCAAACAGGATTCATTTCAGGGATGCAAAGCTGGTTCAATTTAAACAAGTCAACTAATGTAATTCATCACATCAACAGGAGCAAGGATAAGAACCACATGGTTATCTCAATAGATGCAGAAAAAGCATTTGACAAGATCCAACACCCCTTTATGATGAAGGTATTGGAAAAACTAGGAATCCAGGGAACATTCCTCAATACAATAAAGGCTGTATATGACAAACCTACAGCCAGCTTTATACTTAATGGTAAAAAAAAAAACTAAAGCTATTTCCTCTTAACACAGGAATGAGATAAGGATGTCCACTCTCTCCACTTCTCTTCAAACTAGTATTAGAATGACTAGCTACAGCAATGAGACAAAATGCAAACATAAAAGGGATCCAAAGAGGGAAAGATGAAGTAAAACTCACCCTCTTTGCAGATGAAATGATCTTGTCGTTAAAGAATTCCTCAGACTCCACTCCCAAATTACTGATTCAAAACTTTGGCAAAGTAGCAGGGTATAAAATTAACCCTCCAAAATCAATAGCTTTTCTGTATGCCAACAATGAGAAAAGCATGGCTGAAATCAGGAAAGCAACTCCATTCATAATTGCCCCACAAAAAAATTAAATACCTGGAATTAACTTAACCAGAGAAGTGAAGGACCTCTATGATGAAAACTTTAAAAACCTGAAAAACGGAATTGAAACAGAACTCAGAAAGTGGAAAAACCTCCCATGCTCCTCTATTGGAAGGATCAACCTCGTGACAATGGCAATACTTCTCAAGGCTATCTAAAAATTCAATGAGATATGTATCAATATTCCAACATCATTCTTCAAGGAAATAGAAGAGGCAATCCAAAAATTCATATGACACAATAAAAGACCCCAAATTGCAAACACAAATCTTAACAGAAAGAACACTGCTGGAGGAATATCAATACCAAATTTTAAACTCTACTGCAAAGCCATAGTAATCCAAACAGGTTGCTACTGGTACAAGAACAGACCTCAGGAACAATGGAATAGAATTGAAAACCCAGAAATGAACCTAAAGACTTATAGCAATCTAATCTTCAATAACGAAGCTAAAAAATAGAATGGAAGACAGCTTCATCAGTAAATGGTGCTGGGAAAATTGGTTAATCACTTTTAGAAAACTAAAGTTAGATCCTTATATATCACCCTGTAACAGATTCAACTCCAAAAGACCTCAGGATCAAAGCAGACACTCTGAAAACATTACAGGATGGAATAGCAGAAACCCTAGGTCTCCTTGGCACAGGCTGAAATTTTCTTAATAGAGATCCAGAAACACAACAATTCAAAGAAAGGTTGGACAAACGGGATTGCATGAAGTTGCAGAGCTTCTGCATGGCAAAGAACATAGCTAGCAAGATCACTAGAGAGGCCACAGATCGGGGAAAAAATCTTCACTAGCCATACAACGGACAAGGGTCTCATATCTAAAATATACCTGGAACTAAAAAAATTAAATCTACCAACAACAAATCCTCAAAGAAACAACTGCCCAATAAATAAGTGGTCTACTTACAGATAAAATTCTCTGAAGAGGAAAGAAGTATGGCCAATAGACACATGAAGAAATGCTCAACCTCCCTAGCCATAAAAGGAATGCAAATCAAAACAACATTGCCATACCTCCTCACCACAGTTAGAATATGGCTAGAATCAACAACTCTAATAACAACAAATGCTGGAGGGGATGTGGACCGAAAGGAACCTTGCTGCATTGTTGGTGGGAGTGTAAACTTGTTCCACCACTTTGGAAAGCAATATGGACTTTCCTCAAAAGACTCCACATAGAGCTACCCTATGATCCAGCAATCCCACTTTGGGGCATTTACCCAAATGATCACAAGCAAGACCATACTAAAGCTACCGGCACAACTGTTTATTGCAGCATTATTTAGCATAGTTAAGATATGGAACCAACCCAGATGCCCCTCAGTAGATGAACAGATCAAGAAAATGTGGTATATATACATAATGGAATTCTATGCCTCCATCAGAAACAATGGCATTTCCCCATTTGTTAAGAAATGGAAAGACTTGGAAAAAAATATATTAAGTGAAGTAAGTCATGCCCAAAGAAACATAGATCCCATGGTTTCCCTTATTTTCAATTACTAGTATATGTCTGAAACAAGCAGAAATCGTCAGATAAGTTGATGTTTGGCAAAATGAACCCAATATAGGACTTAATTTTTTTCTTTCTTTCTTGTAATTGTTTCTAACACATTTATAAGATGATTTTTTTTGTTGCTTTGTATGTCCCTCCCCTATGGTATAACCCCTGTTTTCACTGTATTTGATGTTGGTATAATTTGTGGAGGGGAAGGGAGAAAACACATTAATAGGGATACAGGTGGACCCATTGCAACAATGAGATGTAGAAGATGTTATTTTGAAAAAACAAACTTTACAACTTTGGCTGAGGATGGGGAGAGGGAAGGAGGGAGAGAAATGTGATGGGATGGGAAGGGGAAAGAAAGGAGGAGGCAACAATGCTTGATAAGAAATTTACTCATTACCTTTGTTCATGTAATTTTAACCCCTCTGTATGGTATTTTCACAACAACAACAACAAAAGAAAAACATAGAGATAAAAATCTAGAAAATTTCTGAAAGTTAAAAAATTTCCCCTAAAACAAAAGCAAACAAAAGAAAACCACCTGCAACTAGAAATAAAGAATTCATTATGAAGTAGCTTTTTGAAAAAACAATAGACTTGAAAAATATCCATTCGTAAAAGAAAATGTTGTCCCAATGAATTGACAAATAAGGTCTTAAATTAAAATATATGTATTCAAACGAACAATGCAACTTTTCAGGGGGTTAAAAAATCTGAAGTCTTAAGAGGATGGAGATTCATATTTTACCTCACAATGACAATCTGCTTTACATTAACTTCAGAGTATGATTGAATATCACAAACTTGCAACTTAGACTGAAATTTAAATATATGTTTGCATTGTAAAGAAAGAATATTTCTGTTATGGGCCAAAATTACATAAACTATAAGTAGCTATAATAAAAGCCCTCTGAATGCTTGTTAATGATTTGTAATAGTTTATTGGAAAAGCCCCTGCCTATTGAAAACAATGTTTTTAGCCATCAAAAATCAATGGTTAGAAACTAACTTGTCATCTTGAATTTGTAAGTCAGATTTTAATTAAAAAATATTGTTTGTCTATTAGTTCATTTCTAAAAGAGAAAACTAATTTTAGTACTATAGATACAGTTAACACTTTTTCTTTAGTTGTTTGGTAATATATGAAGCCTAGTTATTTTAGGCCATGTTCTGTTCTGTGTGTGTGTGTGTGTGTATCAAGCACATGAATGTTTAAGCTAATCACTTAGAGGCAAGCATTATAATCTGCCTTTTCTTTCATAATCCGCATATAACTGATTCCTTCATGATATTATATAATATTATAATATAAATCAAAAGTGTATCTTTATTATATTATAAATCAAAAGTGTATCTTTACATTCTCAAAGTATATATTATACATTATCTTCAGACCAGAAGAACTTGATTTAATTCCAATCAGTAATTAAATAATTGAATTCTAATTATATCAAATGAATTCTAGATACTGAGAAATTTTTGTGATATGAAACTGATCCACACTAATTATTTTTACATGATCATATTAATACTGTTCTAGAAAGAAAGTTAAACCAGTAGCCACTATAGTAATTCAGGTGATACATGATAGAGAATTTAAGGGCTTAAATTAAAATTTAAAAGGATAAAAACTGCTGAAAATTCAAGAAGAGACTTGCAAAGTTTCAAACTTTTAAATACCCCAAGGTGGAGATTTAGTTCAACAAACAGAAATAGCAATTTGTCTTTGGTTGCTCTGCTGCTAGGTTATATTTCCTGGTGTGATGGAATAAAATTGAAGTGTGACTGGCATTCTCCAGTGGTAATTGGAAGAATTTTTAGTCTTTTGTTACATCTTTCCAAGCTGCTAGTGAAGTGTACTAGGGGAAATGCAGCTAGTCCTATGAACCACGTAGAACCAATGATTTTTTCTTTTCTGTTCTCTCTGTTTTGTTTCGTTGAGTTTTTTTTTTTTGACACAGAATTATATGTTGAATGTTAGCCTCTTTCTTTCTAATGCAGATTTTCATTTTGTCACTAAACATAATTCATAGAAAAATTATAAATACAATTACTGAGGGACAATTAAAAAGTATATTTTACAGAGAAATATTTCGGTTGTGGGTCGTGAACTCTGGGCCTGGGTGCTGTCCCTCAGCTCTTAAGCTCAAGGCTAGCACTCTACCACTTGAGCCACAGTGCCACTCCCGGCTTTTTCTGCTTATGTGGTGCTGAGGAATCGAGCCAAGGACCTCATGCATGCAAGGCAAGCACTCTACCACTGAGCCACCTTTCCAGCCCCAGAAAGAGGGGGGGGCTATATATATATATATATCCAACTACCATTTTTTTTAGGGAAATTACTTGAATTTGAACATAGCACCTTATAATTAACTGGGTAAATATTCTGCCATCTAACTTACACCTCCATTGTTTTTGCTTTATGCGATTTCTCAAATAGGGTCATATGTTTTTGGCTGATGCTGGCCTGGGTCTATAATCCTTCTTCCTCTGTCTTGTGCATAGCTAGGACTACAAAAACCCTATCCAGACAGGTGACTTGATTGATGAGATAAAGGACTATTCCTAACCTTTTGCCGAAGCGGATCTCAAACTAGAATCCTACAAAGTACCTGTGATTATAGGCAGAAGCTTCTACTCAATGCCCGTTTATTACTGTTTAAAAAAAATAATTTACAGTGGTTTGGAGAAATTATGAATGTGTGTTAGTAAAGCAATAAAATATCTGAATATAATATAGTACATGGTACTTTGCTTAAACATCAGCAAGTAATCATTTG
>NW_012267342.1:6078747-6172973 GCF_000151885.1 Dipodomys ordii
CTAAGAATATCCTCCTTTTGTTTCACTGTATAAATGTCTAGAGACCTGTATAATGTAGCATGTATAAGTGTATTTTTTTGTCTTTTACTATCTAGGGTGTTTTCTTGTAGATTCCATGGTTACAATGGTCACTTTAGTGTGGCATTGTATATGTTCTATTGGATAAATTCCCCAGGAGTGGAGTAATTGTCCATGCTTGATCTTTGACACTAGTGAAATATCTCTGCATTTGTCTTTCAACTCTGAAAAACATAGAAGGTAATTTCTTTGTCACAGCATTAAAGTATGTGATTAAGGTGATAATATAAAAGGTATGATGGTTGCTATTACATAAAAGAAACATATTAAATATATACCAGTATATCTCTTGTCATTATGCATACACTTAAGCTCTTTAGTTATATTTCTACATCTTCTTCTGCTTCCAAAGCTGTTATCTGAATGTTTGTATCTCTGTACAATTCCTATGTTAAAAAACGTAATCCCATCCATATTATGGATTAGAGACTTTGGGAGGTGATTATGTCACAAAGTGGAGTAGAGATCTCAATAATGGAATCACTGTCCTTATAAAGAAGATATGAAGGAACGTTTTCTCCTTTGTTCTTCTGTCACAAGAGGACACATTAGGAAATGGGTATCTATGATCAACTCGTCTTTATCAGATATGGAACTCAGTGAGTCAATGTCGTGGAGTTTCATGTCTCCAGAAATATAATTAATAAATATTCGTTGTTTTTAAATTAAAGAAATTGTTAAATTAGAACTGCCAAAGGACTGGAGAAAAATCACATGCATAAACACATATGTAAAAATACTGCCAATATTTCACTCCAGGTTGGAGTCATTCACTGGTGATTCCCGTGCTCTGAATAGAAAAGCAGAAATCACAGTTATGTTTTGCCAAGAGCAATGGAACTGTAAGTTCTTTTAAATGAGTGAATCTAAAAAGTAAGTTAAATAAAATGATCACCTTTTTCCCTAGCTGTCAAGATCTTGGAAGTGTTTATTTCTGGTGACCCTGGGTGGAGACTCATCTACCCACTTTAGAATAATACCCAAATGCCTTTGGGATTTAATAAGACTAATTAGTTTCTACCTTCTTGGAATTTTCTTGGAGCTTAAAGGCTTACAACCTGAAATATAGGTTTCATTTTGAATATTTATTGTGTAAACTTTATATATTTGTTTATTCCAAGTGAATGAAGGAATGAGAAAGTAAAAATAAAAGAAAAGTTTTTTCCCAAAGTCTCTAGCTTTTCAAAAAATAATAAATCTCTTTTAGATTTTCTTTCCAGCTGGATGACTGAAATTTAGATGTATTGGAATGCAAAGACTAAATAACTAACAGAAGGGCTGTCAAATGAATATCATTTCAAAATTAGACAAGGCAGAAGGCAATTCTTGCAGATCTGGGGGAAAATGATAGGTATGGGCTATATTTAGACAGTAGATAAGCAAGTAAGCAGAAAATAGCTTTGGGTGATGGTTAATTTTTCTATTTGGGAGAGATAATACCATTTGAGTTAAATGAGATAGACACATTCCCTGAATCTGCCACTCAATTTTTATTTCTTTACATCATTTATTACAGTAGACTTTGAGTAAGACAAATTTAAGAGTTTAGTCTTGTGTTGAATGAGTTGTAAATCAGGAGAGCTTCCAAAAGGTCCACTTCAACAGTGTGAGCACCAAGCTGACAGGTTGAATGCAGGAGCCAAGCATGAACTGAACTTTACAAAGGTCTAGACAGACTTATGCTGCAATCTACTCAATAAAAGTGTGGAAGTTGCTTTTTATACTTATTTATTTAAAAAATTTATTTATTTGTTACCTTTATAGATGTTTCTTTAAATAATATACTTATTATGTTCAGTATTACAGGGGATTGGACACATGGCTAAGTTGCTGTAATTGAAAGTGGCAGGTACTGTGTTTGAGTTTCAATCTTAGACTAGAAAAAAAGATGTTGTTCAAAGGAATTGCCATTCAATGAAGTAGTTAACAAATACAATGTGTATTGTTCAATGTCACCCCTTTCAATTTTCACCCATACCTCTTTTAACTACCCCTTCCCTCACTTTTCTTAAATTTTGTAGGACAGTCATTGGATTCTTCATTGCACCCCCCACCTTCTTTTCTTCCTTTAATTAGGCCCTACCCTTGAGCCCACTGTACCATTTCAAGCACCTTTTTCCTGGTGTTTACTTTGTTGAACTATAATTTTGCCTTTCTAAGGAATCATACTTTTAAGTTCTCCCCCAAACCTATCATAGCTCAATTAATAAATTTATGTACACTTGCATAACACCCAAGATATTTAGTTATATATTTATAAAACAATTCTAGCTTTCATGTTTGACAGAAAATATGCAATTTCTTTATTGCCCAGAACTGTTTTTTTTAAGAATGGATATTGGAGCCAGACACTGGTGGCTCACACCTGTAATGATAGCTACCCAAGGGACTGAGATCTGAGAATCTCAGGTCAAAGCCACCTAGGTAGGGAAGTCCATGAGCCTTATCTCCAATTAACCCAGAAAACCAGAAGTGGAACTGTGGCTCAAACTGGTAGAATGCTAACCTTGAGAAAAAGAGCTCAAGAACAGAGCCCAGGCCCTGAGTTCAAGGCCCAGGACAGAAAGAAAGAGAAAGAAAGAAAGAAAGAAAGAAAGAAAGAAAGAAAGAAAGAAAGAAAGAAAGAAAGAAAGAAAGAAAGAAAGAAAGAAAGAAAGAAAGGAAGGAAGAAAGGAAGGAAGAAAGGAAGAAAGAAAGGAAGGAAGAAAGGAAGAAAGAAAGAAAGAAAGAAAGAAAGAAAGAAAGAAAGAAAGAAAGAAAGAAAGAAAGGAAGGAAGGAAGGAAGGAAGAAAGGAAGAAAGAAAGAAAGGAAGAAAGGCAGACAATAAATAAAAACAATAAAACATTGTATGTATAACAACATTAAGAGCAATGGTTGAATCTTCATCATTGTGAGAATGGTTGTCTTTTTCTTGGAATTGAACTCAGGAGAATCTAGGTAAGAATGCTAGGTAAGTCATTTACCACTTGCAACATTTTCTCTATTACTGTTTTTTTATATAGACTCTAGCTTACTTTAAGCAGGTCCTAAACTTGGAGATCCTTAAAATTTCTACTTCACAAGCCACCAGATGCAACTCAATGATATCTATTGTAATAAATACTAAGTGGCAAAAAGAGTGTTTTAAGTGTTGCATCTTTAAGAAAAATGTGTGAAAATGTCTGTGTATGCAGAAATTTAGAAGTCAAGAAAGAAACAAAGGAATATCTGTAATGGTTAGCATGGGTAGCTTCTTAGAATTTGACTGAAATAAAAATTACTCACTTATTTTGTAGGAAGAAATTTGTTTCTCAATGAACAATGGTAAGCTGTTTAGATTACCTGATTTTAGCATAATCTTTTGAGCTATTTTAGAATTCTAAAATAGTTGATATCAACAGAAAGTCTAATAAAAAGCCATACTTATTTCTTATTAAGGATCAATTTATTTTTTTGTTCCTTGTGTAAAGGATTCAGTATGTTTTATTGATATGTTTTCTTCATATTTCCTCATCTATGAATAAATGTTTATCATAGATTCTGATTTGAGTAAGGTTTTAATATCTTAACAATATTTTCAAAATACAAATGAGTACAGGTAAAAATTATAGATATGTTGATATACAAGGATTTATATTGAGGAAGTATTTCCTTCTGTCAACTGAGAAACACAGAAATTTCCAATTGTATGATGCATATTGTTATTCTAGTCTCCCCTGGCTTATCTATAAGCTACAACAGTAAGAAATTGGCAGAAACAGTCAGATAAGTTGATGTTAGGCAAAATGAACCCCAGTATAAGGACTCAAATGTTTTTTTTCTTTCTTGCTATTGCTTCTAACATATTTATAAGATTTTTCTTTGTTGCTTTATATGTCCCTCCTCCACGGAATAACTCCTCTTTTCACTATATTTGATGTTGGTATAATTTGTGGAGGGGAAGGGAAAAAAATGGTTTAAATAGGGATACAGGTGGACCCATTGCAACAATGAAATGTACAAGATATAATGTTGAAAAACGAACTTTATAACTTTGGTCGTGGGAAAGGGAAGGAGAGGGCCAAACTGTGGGAGGGGGAAGATAGAAAGGAAAAAAAAGAAAATAGCTCCCTCCTATTACCATCTATTTATTGAATTGTACAACTGCCCTACATAAGTACAATGGCGTCAGAATCATAAACCTGTACACTATTGGAAACAACTTCACCAACAGTGCAGTACTACATGTATAGTTAAAACTGCTTTTACTTCTACAGGTTTCACCCATGTCTAGAGATGCTTAGATCAGTGAAGACTCATACATGTGAAATATAGTTCAATTTTTCTGGTAGTTATGCACTCTATTATAGTGTCTTCCACTATCCAAATACTCTTTAAATTTCGCATATGGTAATGTTTACTATTTATGTGTCATATACTTCTCTTCTAGAAGTAACCAAGTGTGATTTAAATTTCCTGCAGAAGTCTTCTGTTGGAAAATCTGTGTTGTGTCCTGTCATCCTTACATGTGAAGTCATGGAATAAGTAGAATCACTCAGGACAAATTTACTTTTAGAAATTGGTGACTTGCTGACTTAAGGCTTCAACTTTCATTTAAAATTTATCTTAGAATTCCATTTTTTTAAATTTCAATTAAGCAATGTATTTGTATTTTCTATAGCATTTTATTTATCTCAATTAAAAACTGTTATAAGTAATTAAATGTGCTACCAGAAAAACAAAACAATATTCTCAGTAACTTTTAATAGAACTATTATACATATGTAACTATTTTATCTGCATGTTCTGTGATTCAACTTTATTTGAAGATTATTCTGTAATTGACTTCACAATTAACAAAGTGCTAGTAACGTTAACAGGTATCTTTAAAAATATGTGTGCAAATATATACACTTATATACACACAGTTACATATGTATATATGTATATGCATATGTCTTTAATAATATATGTAGACACACAGAAACATACACATACATACATATGTATTTACATATATTATATATGTTATATATAGTTTAACATATTATAAAGTAAGGTCAAGATTATTACTATTACTGATTTGCTAGGACAGAGAAAGGTCTTGAAATTTTTATATTTACTTTCTATTTTATAAATTTTCATATTCATTATTGCTATGCATTATTTTTAAATGGTATCTGTGTTGACATAAAGGATATTGTAATCCACTGAAAACCATACCCTAATATCTCCTCAAAACATTGCTAATTTGTTTGTTTAATATTCCTTGTATTTACCTCTTAACTAATGCATATTTTATGTATCATACGTTAGTGTTGTTTGTGATTTATAGGTGGACATAACATATTGTTTTATATTCCCATTGAATAACATACCATCCTTATCTTCTTGTATTCATTTTTACATCGGAATTAGTTTTTAGTTTTTAGGTATTTTTGTTTCTGTGTTCATTGTCTGCACACTGTCTGTATGCTCTCTAAAGTAAGGAATTGTTATTTCTCATTTGTTATGACTTTCCTATTGATAATAGAACATATGCTAAATAAATGTATCTTGACTTAGAGATTACATTTTGTTGTGGAAAATGGGTAAACTATATAAGTAATATTGTCCAGATCGGTCCACTTTCCAAACTAGAAACTTTAAGAAAACAGTAAACTTTCTTTGGGAAGGATATAGAGCAATATTTCACACAGTGTTGTCCTATATTAGTGATAACAGAATGAGGACTCTGTAGAGGAAGCTCATGAAATCTGCATGTGAGACCACCTCATCAGTGATTCTGATGCACAGTAAAGTTTCTGAAGCAGTAGAGTAAAAATTGATTGTTTTCAAAAGTGCATGCTACACCAAGTAAGAGGCACCTTTTTTCTTGTGATATGTGAAGTCCAGTCCTTTAGATTTACATGCAATGATTAGAGATAATACTTTGTGCACTCTGTGCTATTTTCTTCATTGTATATAGCCTCTCCAGCCCACATTAGCCTATTCATTTCCATAAGTCAGCTGTGTCTGCAAAGAATATGTCAAGCATTAAAACGATCTCAATAATCAGCAATCTGTCAGTGATCTCACTACAATATGCTGGACCACTTTCATAGATACCTAGCCTTTCTCTGTCTAGTGAACTCTGCTAAGATAAGCTGGTTTTTAAATTTATTTTAATTTAATTTTATTGTCAAGGTGATGTACAGAGGGTTATACATGTAAGGTAATGAGTACATTTTTTGTTAAACTTGTTACCCCCTCCTTCATTTTTTTTCTCCCATTTCCTTCCCCTCCAATATCCCCCCAATATTGTACAGTTCATCTCCAACATATTGTCTTGTGAGTATGGCTGTTGCCATTGGTTCGACCTTTGTCCTTTTTTTCACCATTTTGTTGTTCTCCTTCCCATCCTAATTCAGATAAATATATACACAACACCCAGGGTACCAAAATCAAATGCAATGATAATAGGGGATAAATAGGAAAAAAATACAAAAGGAAAGCATATAGTACATAAAAAAGAACAACAAAGAAAAACATCTTGTTCCCATATCCAGCAATCCCACTTCTGGGCATTTATCCAAATGGCCACAAATAAGGCCATACTAAGGCTACCAGCAAAAGCATGTTTATTGCAGCATTATTTACCATACCTTAGATATGGAACCAAATCAGATGTCACTCAGTAGATCAATTATAGTATATATACACAATGGAATTCCATAGAATTCTGTTTCTATCTGAAAGAATGACATCACCCCATTTGTAAGGAAATACAAAGGCTTGGAAAAACTACTATTAAATGAAATAAAACAGATCCAAAGAAACATAGGTCTCATTGTTTCCCTTATTTGTTTGTAATAATTAGTATATGTCTAGGATAGTCTGAACAGATGAGCCAAATAATTCAATAGTTATGTACATATGACCATAAAATGGTTTTCCTTCTTGCTATTGTTTCTAACATATTTATAAGATGATTTCCTTGTTGGTTTGTATGTCCCTCCCCCATAGTATAACCCTTGTTTTCACTGTATTTGATGTTGGTATAATTTGGGGAGGGGAAGGGAAAAAACTAATAGGTTAAATAGGGATACAGGTGGACCCATTGCAACAATGAGATGTATAAAACTTTATGTCCAAAAACGAACTTTACAAATTTAGGCAGGGAGGGCAGGGGGAAGAGGAGGCGGGATGATGGGAAGGGATAGGAAGGGGAAACATAGGAGGAGGCAACAATGCTTGATAGGAAATATACTCATTACCTTGCTCATGTAATTTTAACCCCTCTGTATGGTATTTTCACAATTAAAAAAAGATGATGCTAAGCAAAATGAACCCAAAGATGTTTTTTTAATTTAATTTAATTTTATTGTGAAGGTGTAATACAGAGGAGTTAGTTACATAAGTAAGCTAATGAGTACACTTCTTTTTAACACTCATTTTCTCCCACTTTTCTTCCCCTCAACTTCCCTTTCCCAAGTTGTAAAGTTAATTTCCAAGATAAGTGTCTAGTGAGTAGAGATGTTGCATTGGTTATCCCTTTATCCTTTTTCTCACCATTTTGTTATTCCCCTTCCCTTCCCTAAGCCAGATAACCACATATGCAAGACATAAGGTACTAAAATCAAAAAGAGTGACAACAGAGGATAAATCAAAGGGGAAAAAAATGAAAGAACAAAAAATAACTTCACACAGTACATTAAACAAAGAGAAAAACTAAAATAAAAACAAAACAAAACAAAAAAGAAAATCTCTTGTCTCTTGCTTCCATATCTTAGAGTTCATTTCGATCAGCATCATTTTTATACTCCAATTTTAATTTTAATTTTTGTAAGTTTTTTTATTGTAAAAATGCTTTACAGAGGGGTTACAGTTGCATGAGAAAGGTAATGAGTACATTTCCTATTGAACATTGTTGCCTCCTCCTTTGTTTTCCTCCTACCATCCCTCCCCTCCTACCTCCACAACTACACTCCCCCACCCCCCTACCCATGACCCTTGAAGTTGTAAAGTTGGTTTTCAACATAGTGTTCTGTACATCTCATTGTTAGAATGGGTCAACCTCTATCCTTATTTAAGCATTTTGTTTTTTTTCACTTCCCCTCCCCGAATTAGAGAAGGGTATATACAAGATGCAGGGCACCAGCATCAAATACAGTGAAAATAGGGGTTATATTGTGGGCGAGGAACATACAAAAAACTCACATGGTACATTATAAATACGGCAGAAACAATAGCAAGAAAGAAAAAAAATGTGTCCCTATCTTGGGGTTCATTTTGCTTAACATCATCTTATATGGTGATATGTACATAGCTTTTGGCCTTCTGCTTGTCCTACACATGTACTAGTTATTGCAAATAAGAGAAACCATGGGACCTATGTTTCTTTGGGCCTGGCTTACTTCACTTAATATAATTTTTTCCAAGTTTTTCCATTTCCTAACAAATGGGGCAATGTCATTCTTTCTGATGGAGGCATAGAATTCCATTGTATATATGTACCACATTTTCTTGATCCATTCATCTACTGAGGGGCATCTGGGTTGGTTCCATATCTTAGCTATGGTCAATAATGCTGCTATAAACATAGTTGTGGTGGTAGCTTTAGTGTGGTCTTGTTTGTAAGCATTTGGGTAAATGCCCAAAAGTGGGATTGCTGGGTCATAGGGAAGCTTGAAAACCAGAAACACAACAAATGAAAGAAAGGTTGGACATATGCAATTGCATGAAGCTGCAGAGCTTTTGCATGGCAAAAGGCATAGCTAGCAAGATCAATAGAAAGCCCACGGATTGGGAGAAGATCTTCACTAGCCATAAAATGGACAAGGGTCTCAAATCTAAAATATACTTGGAACTAAAAAAGTTAAATCCCCCAATAACAAATCCTCAAAGAAACAACTGCCCGATTAATATGTGGGCTAAAGACTTAAAGAGAAACTTCTCTGAAGAGGAAAAAACGATGACCAATAGACACATTCAGAAATGCTCAACCTCTCTAGCCATAAAAGAAATGCAAATCAAAACAACATTGAGATACTACCTCACCCCAGTTAGAATGACTATACTCAAGAAATTTAATAACAACAGATGCTGGAGGGGATGTGGCCAGAAGGGAGCCTTACTGCATTGTTGGTGGGAATGTAAACTTGTACTGGAAATCAGTATGGAGATTAGCATCATTTTATATGGTCCTCTGTACATACTATTACTCTTTTTACCTATAGCTTGTGGCCCATTTTGTTAAAGACAAAGACAATCTTAGATACCTGGCATTTCCCTGTTTGATTCACATTACCATTGTGTTCTGTATTGTAAAAGTTTTTTTATAATTGAAAAATTTAAACTGGGCGCTGGTGACTCATTCCTAGCTACTCACGAGGCTGAGATCTGAGGGAAAGCCAGCCCAGACAGAAAAGTCCGCAAAACTCTGATCTCCAATAATCCACCAGAAAACCTGAAGTGGTTCTGTGGCTCAAGTGTTAGAGTGCTAGTTTTGAGATGAATAGTCTTGAGGGACAGAGCCCAGGCTGAGTTCAAGCCCCACACAACTGACAAAAATAAATAGAAATAATTAAAACGTGTATTCAAATATTTATCCAGAATATAAACTCCAAATTTATGAAAAAATAAAGAAAATGTGTATATTTATAAGAAGAAAAAAATTTTATTTGAAATTTCTGCCTCTTTTTCTGTTTTCTCTATTGTCAATAATGATAGTAACATAATTACACACCTATGTCAAACTTTTAGATAGATAATCTGCCATAAACACATAATTATTTAGCTATTTGGTGCCAGTAGCTCATGCCCATAATCCTAGCTATTCAGAAGGCTGAGATCTATGGATCACAGTTCAAAGCCAGCTGTTGTGGAAAAAAGAGTCCTGTGAGACTATTATCACCAATAAACTACTCAAAAAGAACAAGAAATAGTGCTGTGGCTCAAGTAGTAGAGCACTAGCTTTGTGCATAAAGAGGCTCAGGGACAGGGCCCAAGCCATGAGTTCAAGCTCCAAAACAGGCAAAATAATAATAATAATAAGTAGTAGTTATAAAAACAGAATTGTTTAATTTTGAATACATATGTAAGTGTATTTCAAATATATAGCACTGTGTGTAAATAGTTTGGTTTAATGGTATAAAACATTAATCCACACAATTTAATCACATAAGGATTTGGCTTTTTGTAGCTTTCATGTAAAACAATAGATATTATCCATTAATTTGAAGCTGTTGAATTTATGGATGAATATAAATTTTGAAAAAGATTGCATAATTTCCTAATATTGCACCAATTCCTTCTCCATTGCCAAGATAGGAGAAGCTTTACCTTAATAATTGGAATTGCACCATTGCTTTTACTTTCACCAAGGAGTGGAGAAAACTCTGGTAGAGGGATAGCCATGACTTAATTGTATTTCTTCTGGTTAAGGTTTTCTGCTAGTGCTCTTAGTCCATTTTTAAAACTAATATGTCTTTCCTTTTCTTGAAAATGTTTATATCATAATTATATAACACTATTATAAAATTGCCATATGTATGTATTTATATATACACACCTATCTGTATATCTACAGATAGATATCTCAGACACTTCTAGTATGTACTTTTTCTTCCTACTTTGCCTTTTCTTCTCCCTTCCGTCCTTTCCTTTCTCCCTTCATTCCTTTCTTTCTTCTTTCCTTCCTCCCACTTCCAATTTTATTTTTCCTCTTTTTTTTTTTTTTTTACAATACTGAGGGTTAAACCCAGAGCTTCTGTATTCTAGATAACCTCATTTTGTTTTAAAAATAACAACATTAACAACAACAACAACAACAAACTTTTTTGGGCCAGGCATGATGTCACATACTTGTAATCACACATTTTCCGAATACGGAGATTAGGATTACCATTTGAGGTCAGTTTATTCAAGATTCTGTTTAGATCCCCCATCTCAACCAAAACTACTACTCAGGAGGCCAAGGTAAAGGACTTCAGTATGAGGTTGGGCCCGGATAAAACTGTCATACTTTTGTGAAAAATAACTCAAAACCCAAGGGGCTAAAGGTATGTGTGACTTACAGTGCCTAGCTAGCACCCACAAGCCTATGAGTTCAAACCTTAGTACCCCCCACACACACAAAAAGTTAACATGTCAAATATTTTACTCCTAGACATTAAAGTTCTATTTTATGTTAACATCAACATATGCATACATTTTATCTCTTTGGGTGTGCCTGTCCGGAGGCTTGAACTCAGGATATAGGTGCCTCCCTGAAATTTTTACTCATTGCTTGAGCTATACCACTTGATAGCTCCACTTTTGGATTATTGGTAATTAATTGAAGATAAGGGTTTCTGAGATTTGAAGATAAGAGTTTCTGCTCAGGCTGGCTCTGAATATGTATCCTCAGACCTCAGCCTTCTGAGTAGCTAGGGTTATAGGCATAAGTCACAGGTACTTGGCTTATACAATGAATGGTGAAAAGTACTATCTCATCATCATTTTGCCTTCCTCCTCTCTTTCCTAATTTGCAAAGTATTCTCTTTTCAGACTTGCACATGAACTATTTTGGCAACATGCACACTCTTAAACCCTCTCTGTTCACTAGCTTATCTCTCACCAGTACCTAAAAACTAGGACAAGACATGTTTTACCTTCCTAAAATTCAATTCATTTTCATGGATGTGAATTGTTCAAAGAAGCTTTACAACTTGAGCCACCCTACTCTAACACAGCTTTTTTGCTGATTATTTTGGAGATAAAGTCTTCCAGACTTTTCTATCTCAGCTGACCTCAAATTATCATACTCTTGATCTCAGACCCTTCATAACTAGGTTTACAGGCAGGTGTCTCTAGTGCCCAGCTCCAGGCAACATCTTGGTAACAACATGGTAAGGCTCTTAGGACAGAAAGGAGACTTGGAAAAATATCACAGAAGGAAACACTGACCAGGTATCCAGTGATGGAGAGCCAGGAGTTGTCAGCTATTTTAAAATGTGACCCATATGATCTGACAAATGCCTTTAAATAAGTTTGTCAGTGCTACCAAGAGAAGAACCTGTAGGCAAAGACATTCAGCAGGAAGTCTATTATGGTTGAGAATCCAAAGTGAGAAAAATGAACGACTCCACCCATGCTGGTAGCAGAAGCAATGTCTACAGTTTCCGGAGAATTAATGGAAGTAATAAGAACAGGGAGGGTGCATTCATTTTGGGCTTGAGCAATAAGATACTATTCATGTTTATTCTCTTCTCTCTTTTAAGAGTTATTGATTTAAGCTAATAAATTCTGCTTCAACAATTGCTTTAGTTGAATCACCTGAGACTTGATGTGCAGTACTTTCATCACAAATTTTAAAGGAAATTTAATAGTCATTATGAGTTTTCTTGTTTTTAGTCCCTGAGTTACATAAAGCTGTTAAACTTTTTAAAGGATTTTTTTCAAGTTTCATTTTTTATTTTGATTTCTAGTAGTCATGACACAGACAGAAAGTGAACTTTGCCTCAGAGAACATCCTTGGAAATTTTGTTGCAACTAGTTTTGTAGCTTACTACCTGACTATTCTTTCATTAAGTACTATATTATATGTGTCCATTATTTTAATTCATGAGTTATCTTATTCAACTCTATGATCCTTAAAGAATTTACATCCATCAGAGCTCTCAGTTACTAAGATAAATATATTAAAATATCTAGATAATAAATTGATTCATTTTCTTTAATTCAGTTACTATTTGTTTTTTGTTAAAGTCTGCTACTAAATGCACAAATTTAATTATTTTCCTGTTTGTCTTCTTAAAGCTTTTCATATTTATACTATTATATCTTATATGAACAGTACCAACTTTCTATTGATAAACATACAGCTAGTATTCATTTTTCAATTTTATTGAAGATTATGTGTGCCCTTACTTTGTAGTTATGACAATAATTGTACATAGTTGAAATTTTTATACCATTTTGACAGTGACTGTTTTTTTGTTTGTTTGCTTTGTTGATCATGGGGCTTGAACTCTGGTCCTGGGCACTATCCCTCAGCTTTTCAGCCAAGGATTAGAGCTCTACCACTTGAGCAACAGCACCACTTCCAGTTTTCTGGTGGTTTATTAGAGATAAGAGTCTCACGGACTTTCCTGCCCAGGCTGACTTTTAACCGTGATCCTCGGATCTCAGCCTCCTGAGTAGCTAGGATTACAGGAATGAGCCACTGGAGTCCGGCTTCAGTGACTGGTTTTTAATAATATAAAATTTAAGATATATGCTGGCCACAAATTAGCAGAATGAATTTGTCTGCCTGAAACACATTCACCATGGTTATTTTCTATTTCTGCCTATTTTATGGACAAGGGTAAATAATAAAGAAGGATTTTTACCTGTTATTAAAGCTGTTATTCAGTATTTTCATTTTGAAATCTAGTCTATCTGATTATCCCTCTTTTTGATGTTAGTAGCTGATCCTATTGCTGATATTAAATTTTATCACATTATTCATTTAACTTAAATATTTACAAAAACATATTTGAGCTGGACACTAGTGGCTAACTCCTTTCATCCTAACTACTTAGGAGGCTGAGATCTGAAGATTATAGTTGGAAGTCAGCCACAACAGGAAGGCAATGGGATTCATACCACCACTTGCCTACAAAAAAAAAACCAAACAAACAAAAAGAGGTGGAAATAGAGTTGTGGCTCATATGGTAGAGCGCTTTGAGCATAAAAGCTCAGAGGCAGTGTCCAGGCCCTGAGTTCAAGCCCCAGGACCAGCACTAGATAGATAATATATAGATAGATAGATGTATATATAATATATATTATATATGCTCTATTTGTTTATATACTAGCTTTATAACAGAAGAAATAGCTTTCCTAGCTTTCTCTAAATACAGATATAGAGATAAAGGATCAAGATTGAGATAAGAAATAGAGCTAGATAATAGATATGCAGATATGTAGATATAAATACACATACTTCTAATTTTTAAACAAGATTAGCTGATGTATTTTGTCACCTCTAATATATTTCAGTATATTGTACTTGATATTTCCGCAAACATTTCTTACATTGTTTTTCATGAAATTGTGATTTGGCTTAGGTATCTATTTGATAGGATCTTTGTTTTCTTTGGTATTTCTGCTATATATTGTATGAATATTAAGAAAGGTATAAGTAGCTCACATGTGTAACCCAAGGTATTAGGGAGGTGACAAAATCAGGAGGAGAGAAGTTTAAGACTACCCAATGAAAAAAAAATAATAGAATGACTTCTTAACCAATAGTCTGAGCTTGATTAGTTGTACATGTCATTCCAGGTATACATGAGACATATCTGGGAAAATTATGATGCACTCCAAAGAAATGTACTATATGAAGTTAATTTTTCTTTCATTTTTCCCTTATAGTTTATCCTTGGCTGTCACTGCATTTGATTTTGGTACTCTGTGTATTGTATATATATGTATCTGAATTAGGAAGGCAGCTATGCTAACCACTATACCACCAACACCCGCATGTATCTGAATTAGGGAAGGGAAGGGGGAACAACAAAATGTTAAAGCAAAGGACAAAGGGCAAACCAATGCAACAGGGGTACTCACAGGAGAAAATGTTGGAAATGAACTTTACAACTGAGGTAGGGGAGAGGGTGGCACTGGGAGGGTGGGAAAGTGGGAGAAAAATTGGGGAGGGGGTAACAATATTCAACAAGGAATGTACTCTCTACCTTACATATGTAACTCTAGCCACTATACATCATCTTGACAATAAAATAATTTTGTTTTTAAAAAAGTATCCATTGCCTTGTTTGGAAAATACTGGAAGCAGAAATATCCAAGAGAAAAGAACTAAGGACTTCTTTTTTAAAAAATAAGTAAGAGAAGCCAGACGCTGGTGGCTCATGCCTGTAATCCTAGCTACTCAGGAGGCTGAGATCTGAGGATCACTGTTCTAAGCCAGCCGGGGCAGGAAAGTCCTTGAGACTCTTATCTCCAATAAAAACCACTACAAAATCAGAAGTGATGCTGTGGCTCAAGCAATAGAGCACAGGGTCAGGGCCCAAGCCCAGATTTCAAGCTTTACAACCGACCAAAAAAAAATGAATAAATAAATAAATAAATAAGAGGTATGGTATCAGAAATCACTATAGATGTGCTAGAAATACATGAACATTTTGACCCATATGACAAACTAATTCTAATTTTTATTCAAATCGACAATATTTTATACATTCTCAGCACTTCTACAAGCATGTGTTTTTTGTATGTTTACTGATCTACAAAGTTAACAATGTGTTTGAACTTAATTTATCTCAAAGTCCACTTCAAATAGTCATGAACTGTATAGGTGCTGAAATGTGATTACTAAAATCTGTATACATTGCAGTGTGTTGATGAGACTGGCAGTAATTCCTCCTATGTAGTGTTGTTCACTGAGTGTATTCACATTTACAAATGTAGTCATTTGTTAAATTTCAATTGGGATTTTTCTAAGGGATACTATTGAAAATTATTTTTTTCTTATTATTATGCACAATAACATCCTGGTGTCCAAAATTAAATGTTAGACGTTGTTATAGAAAACTTAGCTTCTGACCAGTATATTTCATCCTCACAAATAATAGTCTAAGGCCATGTTCTGTAAAATCATAACCTAAATAAATTCATGTATTTGTAGTTTGTGGGAGTTTCATAGGGAAAGACATCTTTAAACAAGAGCTCAACACTTCATCCTTTTGGTTAAGAGAGGTTTAGAAAGTTACTTGCATCCTAATTCATGTCACTTTCAGGCATTTTCTTTTGTACTCTAGAGTCTTTGGCAATAGGTGCTTCAGATGAGGGGGGTAGAGGGCGCATTAATCTGCTATACTTGGGGTTCTCATTTCATCAAAAGCAATTCTCTGTAAAAGGGAAAAGCATGAGCTGCTTGTAGTCAGTTAATGTGTGTAGATGTATGAACTCTTTAAGGGAATCCATTGCATCATAACAGCATCCATTATGGTCACGTGTTTTCTTTGAAGTCAGTGACTTCATTATTGTTTAAATAAAAATAATCTGTCATCAATCCAAAGAGATAGGAAGAACTCTCTTCCAAACAAGTAATTTAGATGTCAAGAAGAATATTAGCTAATGTACCCAGTGAATATGCAGCGGTTTTGTTATAGCAGGGAAGTTCATATTACATCAGAGAGACCAGGGCAAGTGTGAGCTGTTCTGTGTGACAAGAGTGAATAAATACTGGATGAAAGAATGTAGTTAGGAGATAGGCTCACTGCAGAATCATAATGAAGGTTCAGATTTGCATGATTTGCATTTCTTATTCATAGCAAAGAAATAATAGGATTAAAGAAAAAAAAAAAACTCCTGTTCCCAATATGGGAACAAAATGGGCACATAGTTGTGAAGCTTGAAAGCTATCATTAGATTTCAAAAGAGAAGTCATATTGAGATTTATGACCACACTTATATGATGATTGGTTGACTTTAGTTGATAAACGTGTAGAAAATACATTTTTGTGCTCTTTTCAGTGATAAAACTGAAGGATGGGTGAAATTTCCTACAATTCTCTTTTACATGGAAAATTCCTTTCTTTCTGCTTTATAGAGACAATGCAACTCTTTAGAATCTTCGCTTGATGGATAAATAGGTTACAGCACTTCTGACCCCATGAGGAACTTCTGACCCCATTGCATCAACTGCAAGAAGTTTTAAAACTACTGACTGGAAAGCAATAAATATAGAAATCAAACAAAACAAACTCTATTCACTGGCTCTGTAGGAACTATCATTTTATCTTTGGATTGTGGTTTTATATTTGTTATAGTTTTAAAGAGTCTAAAGTTTCTTTTAATAATATATGAGTAAACCAATGGAATTTAATAATTTTAATAGTTTATAATTAAGCATTATTCAGGATTTTTAAGTGATCATTTTCTTGGAAACAAAGCCTCTTTTACAAGTTGTGTATTCTGGAATAATTCATGTGAAATGAAATTACCTAAGTCACTGAAGATGCTAGGTATTACTAATTAAACTATGAAAGCAATAAATTTGGGGATTTAAATTCTAATTTGTTAGTTCAATTTCTTTCTGTTCTAACATGGTGTTCAGAATTTTCCAAGAATGTTTTCATTTACTTAGTATTTTTCAATTTTGAATTTTCTGTACATGGTACTAAAATGTTAATATCCTGCACATCTATTTAATTCATGCTAATTGCTGAAAATATTTGTGCTTCTGTATTTTTATTTTAATTACATTTACAAAATAATTTACCATTTTTATATTATTGTATTATTATTATTACATATACCACATAATTCTTATATTTTCAACTACAATAGAAAATCTCTAGAAGTTAATCAAGTTAGTCTTTTAATACCTAATACTATAATTATTTTACTTTAGCTTTTAGCTGGACAAAGAGTATTTAGGACACAATATTCTACTCTTCCAAATATATAATTACATCATTTTTTTCTTTTCCTATTTTGTATATTTGAGGAAGAATACAGTAATTGAAGAAGACTAGTAGGTGAATAGTAATTGATCTTTTCTTTGTTCTTTCTATTTTTATTTATATAATTAAATGACCTGCTATAGATTTTATTATTTTGAATTGTATAACTAGATGAAATGTAATATAATAAATATGTATGTGTGTGCATATATACATGAAATAGAAAGGAATCAGCAATTTCTCTTGCAGAAAATGAGTAGAATGATAAAGGTACTTTGAAAATGTTTGTTCTCATCCATTAATATTGAGATAACAACTATTTTTAAGCATGTGGTTAATATTTGTGTTCATAAATTTATCTCTAAAAAACTTTTTTTTTTAGTCAGTTGTGGGGCCTGGGCACTGCCCCTCAGCTCTTCAGCTCAAAGTGAGTCCTCTATCACTTGAGCCACAGTGGCACTTCTGGTTTTCTGAGTGGTTGATTGTTGATTAGAGTCTTACAGTGTTTCCTGACCAGCTTGGCTTTGAACTGCGATCCTCAGATCTTAGTCTCCTGAGTAGCTAAGATTATAAGTGTGAGCCACTGATGCCCAGCATCTCTATTAAACTTTTTTATTCAAGTTTAAATGCCAATGCAAATTTATTAGAGAACAGGCAAATAAAATAAAACACCAATTGTAGATATATAGGCCTAAATTAATGACATTAATTCATGGCTGAAGAGACTGATAGGAAATAGTCACTGTTTCTTCTTTAAGGTAACCAAAAGTTTAGTGTGTGTTGTGTTGAAAGGGTAATTTTAATCCCAATTCAGGTGATATCCAATGTCATTCTTTTTTTTTCTATTTAGATCTATATCTGTCTTATGGCTATGGATGGTTGAGAAATAGCATTTAAACAACAGTTCCAAATTTATTTTGGGAAGCACTTTGTTTTAAATAGTATTCTCAATAAATAATTGAAAAAAATTACTTCATGTTTATTCTAAGAGTAATTTCAGAGAGAAAATATCACTTATATCTCATAGATAATTATTATAGAATATATATATTTGGAAAAGTTACCCTCTATCTGGGATAAATTAACAGATAATAGATGGTTGCTGTATTATTTTATTTTAAAATACCTTTCTTATTGTTCATTTTAAAAATGTTTGTGATTAAATATCATATTCAATTCTTTAAATACATCCCTTCTATGAAATTTTTATAAATAAAAATATTTTTTATTCTTTTTCCTCTTGGGAATTGCATGAAACCCAAATTAAGAGAAGCAATACATCAGAGAAATAGATTGAAAATTTTTGAATAAATTGAACAAATAATCTCTTTTCTGTAGTTCTTGCCAAGACAATATATAGATGCTCCTATTGAAACCTGAGATTGAGATCTTTTATTTTCAAAGAATATTAAATCAATGTCAGTCTGTGGTGGTGTTTAAAAAGTATTAGATTTTTCATATGGCTTTCCATGTAGTAGGAGATTAAGGTTGTTATAGATTAAAAGCATTAAAAATCTAGTTAACTGATTTTCCTTTGGTAGGAAAATTAAGAACCTTAACTTTCTCATCTTTATACAATCAGATTAAGAGCCCTGACATTTATAAGAGCCCTCCGATAATTGCAGCAAACTACCATAGATGAACATCACAACAAGTAGGTTCCAACTATCTTTTCATCACTGGTTAGAGTTCATGAACATTACTATCTTCTCATTAATATCAACAACAAAAGATGATGTAAAGAAATTATCATTTTAAGTGTCTTACGATCTGTGAAGAGGCCTGAACTTTATCCTCAGAAACATATTCCTTTTCATGGCATTACATGGTGAAAAGCAAAGTAACTGATTTTATTGTGCAAATGTGACTCCATGAACAGAAAGCATAGTAAAATATTTCTAGGAATAGAAATCTGCTGGGTATTACATTCTGTGCTGGCTGGATTTTCTTGCTATCAACACTGTTGAAACAGTCTGACCTGGGGAAGTTTTCAGCTTGTCAAATGTCCTCTCTTTCTGAGAGTAGAGCAAGGTTAAACTAAAGATCTGCTTAACTGATTCACTGGCTTAGTTCCAGCATGTGCAGTGATGCAGTTCTGAAGTGTAAAGTATTTAATCATTAAGCTTGCTCTGGGAGAAAAACATTTCACAGGTTTTCACGTCAATATGATGTCTAATTAACCCTTGGAATTCAAGCTTCTCAAGCTAAAAGTAACTTTGTACTGAGGAACACTTACTGGATGCTGCCATTTGGAACTGAGTGGTCTGCAATATTAAACTTCCTTGAGGGATTTTAATGTAGTATTCAGCATCTATTTGTGTATGGAATAACACAGATAAGTAAGGTATTTGAAATATAGAGAATGCTAAAAATCATAAGATGTTTTTCAAATGTTATATTAAGTTCACAAAGAAAATACAAAATAATTTTAACAGAAAAATTACTGTATACAAAAGAGTATTAATAAAGTATTTATTAGTATAGAAAGCTGAAGACAATGACAGAAAATGGGTACAGAAAGCAGAAAAGATAAATATTGGCTACGTTCTTTAGATAGAACTGATTCAATGAAAACAAAGCAGACAAACAGCATGGTAGTCTATGATCTTTAGATAAGAGAGGAGCTGTGGGACTCAATTTTATTAAATGTTTATAGGTAATTCAAGTATATTGAATGTCAGAGTTTAGTTCATGTGAGATTTCTGAAGACGTTTGAACTAGAGGTAATGCAGTCAAAATTTATTGATAAGCTGGGATCTAAGGATAGCAGTTCAAAGCCAACCTGGGCAGGAAAGTCTGTGAGACTCTTATCTCCAATTAACTACTTAGAAAACCAGAAGTGGAGTGGTGGTTCAAGCAGTAGAATGCTTGCCTTGAGCTTAAGAGCTCAGGCTCAGGGATAGTGCCTAGGCCCCCAGAGTTCAGCCCCAAGACTGAAAAAAAAAATGACATTGTTGATGAACTGAATCAGAGCTAACATACAGATTTACTACATTGTGTTGAAATAGTATTTGCCTAAATTGGGCTAAAAGTAAGAAATGAATGAGAGATTTTACCTTCTCAAGAAAATATAGATTTTTGAATAATTAAATATGGGAAAGAGTAAAGCAAGGAGGAGACTAGTAAGGTGTTAAGATTTAAGTATTGCATGTAATGCTCATATTGAGAAATAATTGTTATTACCAGAATCTTAGAAGACAGAATCTTTAAATTCTTATGAATAGGTCTAATGCCTTAATAAAGAGGCTTTTGGTCACTGGTTGTATATGCTTTTAGTCATAGTTACTCAGATCTGAGGAAATGAGTTACTGAGATCTGGAGGATGGCTATTCAAGGACAGACTGGGCAGAAATGTCTTCAAGTTTCAATCTCCAGGGGCTGGGAAGGTGGCTCAGTGGTAGAGCGCTTGCCTTGCATACCTGAGGCCCTGAGTTCGATTCCTCAGCACCACATAAGCAAAAAGAAAAAAAAAGCCAGAAGTGGCACTGTGGCTCAAGTGGTAGAGCGCTAGCCTTGAGCTGAACAGCTGAGGGACAGCGTCCAGGCCCAGAGTTCAGGTCCCACGACTGGAAAAAAAAAAAAAAAGATTCAATCTCACCAAAAAAAAAAAAAAAAAACTGAACAGAAACAAGAAACAGCAAAAAGCCAGGCTGGAGTCATGGCTTAAGTGGTAGAGTGACTGCCAAGCAAAGAAGCCAAACAAGTATGAAACTCTGAGTTCAAACCATAGCACTACAAAATTAAAGGAATGAATCAATGAATAAAGAAAGAAAATACTTAAAAGAAAGATTCCAGTGTGATTTCACTACTCATCCACCATCTCCTGTCAAGTTGTAATTCAGAAAGAATGTCGTCTGTGGAAATAGTCACTTAGTATTGAACATCACAGTTCACAGTCTATAGAACTATGAGCTAATAAGTTACTGTTCATTATAAATTACCCAATGTGAAAGTTTTATGCTTGTAACAGTAGCATAAAGCAGACTAAAGTAAAGGGGCGGTGAGACAGTAAAATTTTAAAAATGATGAATATGAGATGAAAACATATTAATGAGAAAACAATGTCTGGAAAGTAGGAGATAAGAGAGAATTAGAGTATCAAAGAAAAAAAATCAGAGCAAGAGTGAATATTAGGAGATCACTAAGTCCTAGGAATGAAAGACCAGTGAGTAAATAAAACAGTGAAGAAAAAACTACAGTTATGTAAGATTTTGCATCAGAAGGTGATTCATTTTACTAATTATTTTCTTTTTAATTTTAAAATATATGAATTTGTTTATTTTGCAAGTATTTATTGAATTCTGTTCTTTAGGCTGAGATAATGTATTAGCCAGAAAACATCAAACATGGTTGATAAGAAAGGATTTAATATTTGAAAATGTATTTGGGGATATGCTGAATGAATGTTAAGTGCTCTTTTAACTGAGCTATATTGTTCCCTTTTATGCTACATAGAAAAACTTTGTCAAGGTTTCTTTTGTCTGAGTCCATTCAATAGGACTTCCTAGTCTATTCTGAACTTGTCCTAACTTGTATATAGATTGTCCAAATATGTATCTACTTTATATTATTTCTCATTTTCTCATCTCCTATTTACTTTAATTTCTCAGAGTCCCAAAAAAAACCCTTCCTTAGGGTTTACTAATGATTATTGCTCTACCATCTTTGCAAGACTAATGAAGTCAAGTGTTGGGGAGCATCAGGAACATACTAGTTTGCTAGAACAGAATGGAATGTAGTGCCTGTGGTCTAAATAAACTTAGAGCTTGAGGAAAACAGACTATTAAAGCCCAGGCTTCCTAAAAATCAGAAAGGTATTAGGGAAAGTTTGAATAGAGATGTGCCCAGGTTGGGGGTGCCAAAAATAAGATTGCTTACTCACAGGTGGTCTATACTATGCCACTCTTTACCAGGGGTCCAATTTCTACTCTTGTGTCACTAACATGGGTAATTACCCAGCCTGAGTAATGCCTTGCCAACAGAATATGCTGTTGGGTCCTTAATAGGTAGATTTTTCTCTTATATTATCTATATCTAATTTACTCTGAAGTATAGGAGAAAATATTTTGGCACAGATATTACAAAAGAGTACAAATGAATATGAGCCCATGGACATGTTAACCTGCTTGATCACAGTAATCACTTCACTGTGTGTATGCACATTAAAGCATTATGTTTTGTGCCTGGGATATATTAAATCTTTACAAAAGAATAATGTAGAGATGTCTTAATGTCTACATATAATGTCCTGTGGATATTAATGAGAAAACATTTCTCCAAGAAATTACTTTGAGCCTGGATGCTAACAAACCAACCCCCCCCCCCGCCCCTTTTTAAACATGCTAAAAAAGCTGCACTTTTCCAGACTGGATTGACATGATAAGCTATTGTACCTTTAAAATCTACACATGCAAATGTTACTGAAATCAAAAGTGACCACGGGGAAATTTAAAGTGTTTTTCCTCCCATAAGAACCTTGATTTTAGTAGGGCATCAGTGGATCATGCCTCTAATCCTAGTTGCTCAGGGGACTGAGATCTGAGGGTCATGGTTCAAAGCCAGCCCCGGCTGGAACGTCCATGAAACGCTTACCTCCTATAAACCACCAGAAAACCGGAAGTGGCGCTGTGGCTCAAGTAGTAGAGTGGTTGCCTTGAGCTGAAGAGCTCAGGGACAGCTCCCAGGCCCAGAGTTCAAGCCATATGCCAAAAATAAAAAAGAACCCAGATTTTCAAAAAAGGTGTTGACACCCTTGACACTTGGACTTCCCAAAGGTCAAGAAAAATTAAGTTAGATTCTGCATGGCTAAAGACTTTCCATTAGACATAATTCAACACTGCTTACATATTGTGTAGATCCCAATATTGTTATAAAAGGGCCTTGGGGCTGGGAAGGTGGCTCAGTGGTAGAGCGCTTGCCTTGCATGCATGAGGCCCTGGGTTCGATTCTTCAGCACCACATTAGCAAAAAGAAAAAAGCCGGAAGTGGCACTGTGGCTCAGGTGGTAGAGTGCTAGCCTTGAGCTGAAGAGCTGAGGGACAGCACCCAGGCCCAGAGTTCAGGCCCCATGACCTGACCCCGCCCCCCCAAAAAAAGGGCCTTAATTGTTGGCATTTAATGCAATATTGGGGGATATTTTCAGTTTAGGAATTAAAATGGGAAAGGGAAGAAAAAATAAGGAATTGGGTATAAAGAAATACATCAGGAAGAAGAATTTTAAAATACAAGTAAAATGTAAGAGAAAATAATGAAAGAACTTAAAAGAAAAATAAAGAAAAATAACTGGATAAAAAAACTTTCACTCAGAAACTACTTTGACTGAGTTTGGGAACTCATTTAAGGTTTCTTTCTTTCTTTTTTTTCTTTGTTGCTGTTTTTGTTCTCTCTTTGTTGTTTTTTCATTTATCTCTTTTTTGGAGGACAAGGAGAGCACAGAAATAGAGGAACAAAGGGTGAATTAATACAGCAGTGATAGTCACTAGATACTATGTTGAAAATGAGCTATGTCTATGAGGACCAGAGAGAAACACTGGGATAGAGTAAGAGAAGAAATGACATGTTTCAAAAAGAAATGCACTCTTTGCCTGACTTATGTAACTGTAACCCATCTTTATAATAATACTAAAAATTAAATATTTTTGAAAAATTCTCACTCTACCAAAGCTTATATAATTTTCATTCCTATTAGCCAGTATTTTATTTCCTAAGAAAATTATTGAAAACAAATGGGAAAAAAGGTGTTGATAAATGTAAACAGTGGTGCAGGAAATACCTTGTTAGGGGCCTCATGGGTTTCAAGCATATTGAGTACTTCATTGTACAAGTTTTTTTATTTCTTTGAGGTAAGAATTGGAGCACATTTCTTAATTATTTCACTGGTTACTTGAAATTATTCTTTTATAAAATTCTTCTTCATATATTTGTGAAAATTTTGGTACACCCTCCTGCTCTGGCTCAGATACAAAACATGACAGAACATATTACTTCCTATGATTTTGTTCTCTGTTTCAAAGTGTGAAGATTCAAACGTTCAGTCATAATTTAAAAGTAAACACTAAATTCTATTGAGTAAGTCATTTTCCATAATTTTTTTCATATTTTATATTTTTATGTTTTTTAAGTTTTATATAACTATCCTTGGAGTAATTTCTTTATCATGCAATTCAAATAGGGCTAAAAATCCTTCCTTGCAAGATTAAATCTTAAGTTTTTAGATTTAAAAGCAGTTTTTATATCTCATATAATAAATAACATCTAGGATTAAGGATTACAAAACATAGAAATAATAATGCAGACCTTGTTAAATATGAATAATAACCCAATTCTTTGTTGAAAATAATGAAAGTATGGATGGCTGTCTAGGAATCTGTATTAAAAAAATTTCTGAGCAGACAAGTAAAAAACTTGTGTGGACTGGTGAAGGCAATTTGATAGAGAAGAGAACATGACTTTTAGAGTATTTTTCTATGTTGTACATCAAGGTCCCCTTCCGTGGCATTTTTCTTCTAGAATGGTGCATATTAAACACTCTACTTACATTGGTATAGACTAGAAATAAGCTAGAGCAAAGGTCATGACAGATAGTAGTGTAGATGTTTGCTATTGGATGCTTTAGGAATGTTTTATGTGTGAATTAAGAATATTATTTTTATTTTGCAAGTTCTGGGCTTGAATTCAGGGCCTGGGCACTGTTCCTGAACTTCTTTCTGCTCAAAGCTAGCAGTCTACCTCTTGAGCCTCAGCATCATTTCTGGATATTGCTAGGTAGATGAAAACAAGACTTGGAATAAGAAGACATTTTCTAGTAGGAGAGGAAAAAGTCTTTGAAGTGTTCTCTCCTGAAAGTTTTATGTTTATTGCTATCCTTTAGCTTTCCCAAAATGCTCATAAGGCAAAGGATTTCATGTTTCTTTCTGTAATTTGGTAGTTTTCATTTAACTAATGCATTAAAAATGAATATCTACTCTAGAACAATTGGCATGATTAATTATCTACTAAATTTTTCATGTCACAAAAGGCAATGGTTTATTCCAACACTTACATAGTTAAATGACTTTTTTTAACTTTTCTTAAGTCCTTGACTTTTAAAATCAGAATGCCACAGGTTAAATCAATCAAACTAAAATTCTTTATTTTAACATTTTATTATTATTCTTATCTTTAAGTAGTTGTACAATGAAGTTCCAATTTTATAAAACAGTATATAAATACAAAGTGCCTGAAAACATAGTCACCCTAAAATTCTTTTAATTACACTTTGTATCTTCAATTCAGTGTTTATTCCTAGATTTTACTGGACTGTCTATATTTACTCAAATCAATATATTCCAGAAAATAAATACAGAAAAATAATACATACAGTAAGACTACTCACTAAGAATAAACAAGGATTTTAAGATACAAACTGCTTTAAATGTTCATGAAATTTTAAATAAAATGTATTATAAAGTGCTATTTATCATAAATGTATTTCTACAAGTATATTTCTCATTATAAGCTGATTTAAAATCCACTTATCAAAAAATCTTTGTTACATTTATTATATTAGACATTTTATTGCAAATATTTGTATATTTTATTTTACAGATTATATTTATATATTATACATATTCATATTTATGCATATTTTCAACAGGGTTGGCAATATATGTGTTGGGAAACTGAATCATGAGTGTTAGGAAAGATCAAGTGAAAGAAAGGAGAGAAAGAAGGCTGAGACTTCAGCAGATCAGAAGAGGATTTAATCATGGCTGCAAAGGGATTTCATGTAACAGTGAGCAGATTCAGAGAAACAAAAACCAGAGAGTAATGGCCTAATAGGATAGGGATGTATCACAACCTAAGTTACATTTAATTTTTTTTTTCCTAGAGCTCTTTTATTTCCCAAAATATCATCACCTACATGCCTTAAAACAAGTAAAATTCATTTTCTGTAACTACAAGGGCTTACAGTATGAAATCAGCACACTGTCAAGACCATGCTTTCTCTGAAACTGATAATGAACAAATAAATCTCCTTCTGCCAGTGGTTGCAACAATCCTTAGCATTCCTCGTCTTGTAGATAGATCCCACCAGTCTCTCTGTTCTCACATAATATTATCTTGTAATTGTGATGTCTAAATTTTCCTATTTCATTATTTCACTAATATCAGTAATAAACATATCTTTCATGCTTCCATTAGGATTCTTTTCTTTAAGGTTTTTATTGTAAAAATACTGTACAGAGGAGTTACAGTTATATGAGCGAAGTCATGAGTACATTTCCTATCAAGCATTGTTGCCTCTTCCTTTGTTTTTCCCCTAACACCCCTTTCCTCCCACCTTCACAAGTACACTCCTGTCCCCCGCCCCCCACCTAAATTGTAAGGATCACAAACAAGACCATTAGAATTCTTATGTGAGAAAACTTACATATGAGCATTTGTATATAATTAATTACACATTGTGAGTCTATAATGAAAATCTAAAATTCCCTTTAAACTTTAAAATAAATAGCTATTTAAATGTATATTTCTGGGCCTTCAGGCAAAGTTATCAAACACTAGATCTATAATCTTAAAAGAATTGTTATGTATCTCCTAACCTTTTATTTATTATTTGTTATATGATACAAAAGAATTGGGTATGTCAATCGATAGACCTAAGTGGGTCATCTATTTTTAAATTGTTAGATTTGACTTTCTTTTTGTAACTAATTCTGTGAGCCAGATCCACAGAATACCTCTGATATATGGGTTACTCTTCTCCGACATCTACCTACAAAAATATGAGTATATTTTTCAGATATTAGTTTATGCTTTGAATCATGATCAGAACTACCTTTTTAAATACTATTCTGTCTCATTACAAGTGTGTTTAATTCAAACCTTATTGTAAAACAAATTTGGTTGAAAAATTGGATATATATGTTCAGAAGAGTGTAATAACTCAATTGACTAGAATTTGCTAGTCCTGTGAGTTTAGGTAAGTTAGTTCACCTATAAACTTCCATTTCTTTAATTGTAGAGAACCATGATTGTTTTTACAGAGTTGTAGGGTGCTGGGGATTAGGGTCAGGTGCATAAAATTGATAACAGGGTAATAAACACGGAAGGTTGGGACTCTTGGTAATTATTGCTCCTTAAGCTATGAATTTTAGTTTAAAAAGATACAGATGGTATCATTTTACACACAGTCCACACACAGTGCTCTAACATATCATCTTGTTATCTCTTGTAGCTAAGGTTTCTCTTGTGATTTATCTTGCAACCAGAGACATTTATCAGTAATATGAAAGACATGATGTCACAATCTACTCTTTCTACTTGCTCTACAGGCATGTCTAATCTAAAGGGCATGTGTTCTATTAGAATCCCTATTGTTTTTGAGGTGTTCGTTAAGCAGTATTTGCCAAATTTCAGGGTTAATTGTTAAAAGTTAATACCAATTTCTTATTTCTGATATGTATGGTAATAGGTGAAAGAACAGATAAATATGTAAGAGAACAGAAATAATAGCAAAATTTCAAAATTGCAATGAAAAGAGACGGAGAATGTCATAACAATCAAGTAATTAGGACTAGGCACAATGGTGTATACCTGAAATTTCAGCTATCTAGGTGGCAGAAGTAAGATAACCATAGTCCAAGTCCAGCCTGGCAAAATAAGGTCCCCCTATCAAAAGCAATTAAAGCAGAAATGTTTAAGGGGTGTTGCTAAAGTAATAGAATTCTTACCCTGCAAGCGTAGGGCTCTCAGCATTGTCAAAACAGAAGCAGTAAGCAGTATTTATGTATCTATAACATTATTTATTAAATTTAGCTCTCTTGATTAAAGAGTACTATACTGCTTTATAAATACATGATTATGAAGCCAGTAAAATGTTATTAATTTCTGTAGTTTTTCAAATCATTCAGTCTTTCTCCAATAACCGCAAAGTGTTTTCTGGTAGCACTCATTATTGGACAGGTATTCTTGCAATGCACTTGCAGTCATAAATCTAGTTTTCCTCCTTCACTTTGATAAAATATTTAAATCTTATTATCAGAATAGTAGTGTTATGTTTATTTTGTGCTTCCTGGAGCATACTGAGATTTGATTGTTTTATTTTGTAGGAGCAATATTTATGTCCACTGGGTTAACTTTGGAGATGATGTGTATATTTAACTTGGATGACAATGTATATACTTAAAGCTTTGAATGGTAATTATTCAACATGTGGTATTGAAAAGTACATTTTGCACATATCCTACCCTTCAGATGTATATTCTCTGAATTATTCTTTCAAGAACAGTTTCAAATAGTTACTCATAATTATTCTTATTCATGGGGTCTTTAAATCTCTTAGATTATATTGTGCATTTACCAAAATAGGGAAAATTAAAATATCTACTGGATTGAGAATAATCATGCAGATTTTATGAAACAAATAGAACATCTTTCTGTTTTTCTTGTATAATACTAGGTTACTACTTTTATTTTCTGCACTTGTTTGTGGGAAGAGTAAGTAGGTGTTATTCTTAGGGATTATTGGACTCAAACCTCTTTCTCATTGTAACCCATAAGAGCCAAAATCTGTTTCTTAACAGTGTCATGTTTTGAGATATTATAGGGAAACAACAAACTAAAAATAATGAAGCATTTTAGCTTACTTTTCTTGAGTGATTTTTTTTCTTAAAGAGTGGGGTAAACAGTCGTAATCAACTTCTACATTTGAAAAAAAACCTGGGGTTTATTAATATTATTTTCTCAAGCAATAATTGACTGCTGGCTAGATACGCAGAGACTTTCATTTTGTTTAATTGGCTTCATTTACTTATTTGTTATAAATAGTGCATGTTTTTAATGAAATCAGGGTAAGCTTGAATCAAAGGAACAGCATTCACTTTTTCAGAAAAAGTGCCTAAATTCCTATTTACTAGATCTGATTATCAATGATAAAATATTCCAACAGATCTGGACAATTACTCACCTTTAATCTCCTCATTAAAAAAAAAAGAAGCAAACAAACTTGTATACACAACAAATTGGTCCTGTGATATATTTTCCTGCCTGCCTTTACAGTTGTAATTGATGAATTCATCACACTCTATCTGAAAGATGAAGAATTTTCATATATTTCTCTGTATTCTGCTGTTATCAAAAATGGATATAATCTCCATTTACTTGACAACCTGCATTTGAAACATCACAGAAATAAAGAAAGCATCAAGCCTTAGAGGTCAAGTTGCTGTCTGGCAGGGATTTTTCCCTGGTTATGGGCTTTTCTTGGTCTTTAAAACATTGTAGCTCAGTATCCACTAACCAAGACTTTAATTAGATATCTTAGAAACCTCAGATTGTAAGCAGTTCCAGTCAATTAATTTAAGTGAGCCTTTAAATATTCACAAGAGGCCATGCTTTTCTTAACTGGGTTAATTTTTTAAATAAAGCATTGCAATAGGCATTAGCAAACTGTTTATAATCTTGGCAATACAAAGTTTATGATCTTACATTCTACATCTTTTTACAGATGACCATTATTTGGTCCCTTTAACCCTTTCACGTGAAAATTTATACTCTATGTTCACTTTTGGAATGCATTTAGTCATATGTATTAAATGAACATACTGCTCAATTTGAGCTTAAATTTCAAAACTTTCTTGATGAGAACAAGCTGTATCTTTCATCTTCTAAAAAATCGAAGTTATGCTTCAATGTTGCTAGTTTCATAAAAGAAAGTGTAATGATTTGTGTAGGATTTTTATTTTCACTTGTGTCATGCAATGTATTCTATCAATTATTAGGTTGCCATGGTATAATACCATAACTAATAGATTGGTAATCCTAGATATTTACTACTTTTTCTTTAAGAAAACTATTATCTTTGAAAACAATTTTCTACATTGTGTGGTTTTTTCAATATCAAAGTAAAGAGATGGACTTTAGGCAAGTATATTAATAAAAATCAGATGTGAACTACAGTTCACATTTAATGTTATATAATATCCAAAATGCATTGTTCAAAGACAAGAGTAATCTTGAATGAGAATCTATGACTACCATGTAACTTCAATACTTGTGAAAGTTATTTAATCAGATGCTTTTCCATATAGGTGAAAAATGTCAAAATCACTTTACTACCTAAACAGTAAAGCTATGCTCTTAAATTCTAGCTTACATAAAAATAACTTTTTATTATTCAAAATTTTTGTAAGTTGTACCAGAAATTTTAAGCACATCATTCATTGTTTTTACTCTGAATATAGTACAATTTTCTTTTTCCCAGCAATGATTCCAAGCGATTAGCTCATTATTTTTTATTATTTTTTATGCTCATGGCTCAACATGTATCTTATGTGAGTATAGAAGTGTTTTTGGTCCATAGGCACTGTTTACTATGTACTTTATAACATGATTCCCTGAACTTAAACAGAATGCTTATAGATATTATTTATTTCATAATGATTTTGATTATAAATGACTACACCTAAGAATAAATGTTAGTAATTTTACTTTATTTTGATAGACAAAATCAGAAAAAAAATGTTTCAGATAGAATTTTATGCTTAAAGCCATCAATAGGTTTCATATTAGTTGTACTTTTTTTTAAAGTTCTGATCAAGAGGATTGAGTGTCTTGTTCCAAGGATTCTAGGTATTATTTTCTAGAGCATTAAACATTTAATAAACACACTCTGGCATTAGTATTGAAGAATTCTTTTGTATATTTTATGCAAAGCAAATGATCACTCTTCCTTATTGTGTTTTCATATAAAGGGGAAAGAACACAGACAGTAAATAAATTCCTTAAGGTCACTCACAGTAAGTAGTGATTGACTTCAATTATAAAATTTCCTGACTACATTGTTACTTTGTTATCTGGAGGTCTTGAAGAATTGCCTTTTTTTTTTTTTTAATTTTTCTTACTAGGCCATGTATGCTTTCCTTCCCTTGTTCTCTCCCTGAATTTTGGGTTAGTATTCTTTTTATCATGTTCCATGTATTTTTTTCAACAAATAAGAACATTTTATCCTATAAATAACCAAAATGCTCTGACCTTACAATTAGCACCTTAACTCTGTGTGAAAAGTAAAATTGGATTTCCTTAGTAATGTGCTTCCATGTTTGAATTCCCATAGATTGTAGACTCATAACAAGTTTGAGAATATTAATTATGGATGCTCAATGGATAGAATTTTCCCCCAGTGGTTAAAAAACAGAGAGTAAAACAGTGCTAACTTTTTATCTTTGGTTAATTGTTTTATTTATCAGCTCAATAATGGGATTTTAATTATTTGTGTGTGAGTAGACATGCAGTGATCCCAGGGAATGCTAAATAACCTGTTACTCTTGGCCTTGCAACTGGTAATAGCCAATCTGCCCTTTCTACTTTCTAAATTTTCTTTTGCATCATTCACTCTTAAACTACTTTTGATCTCAATTAGAACACTATGCTCATTCCTCACCAACCTCAAATTACTGGCTTGAAAACTCCCCCTTTTTATTTTTGAAATACAACTCATTAGTCTGTACCCTTTTTTGTTTGTTTCTTTTGTGTTTGCAGTGGGATTTGAATTAAGGGCCTCATGCTCTCTTCTCTCTGCTTTGTTTGCTGAATAAGAGTTAACAGTCTCAGATTTGTCTGTTCTGGATAGCTCTGAATTGTAATTTTCAAATTTTATCCTATGAATATCTTGGATTACAGGCATGAGCCACAGGTTCCTGGCATTCTATTTATTTTATTTTTGTTATTGTTGTTTTGTAGTTGTGGGGCTTGCAATCTGGGCCTGGGCACTGTCCCTTAGCTCTTAAACTCAAGGTGAGTACTCTACCACTTAAGCCACAGAACCACTTCTGGTTTTCTGGTGATTAATTAGAGATAAGAGTCTCATGGACTTTCCTGCCTGGGCTTTCTCTGAACCATGATCCTCAGATCTCAGCCTCCTGAGTACCTAAGATTACAAATGTGAGCCACAAGCAACTAGCTTTCTACTTATTCTTAATTGACCAATTTACTTTGGTAAATTTCAATAGTGTTAATCGCTGATTTTACTTGGAAATGGCTTTGAACCATAGTACCTTCCCTACTTGTCTCTAAATTAACCAATCACTTACTAGAGATTAGTTTATAAAAAGATGATTATAGTTCTCTACTTCCAAAGAAAGTAGTTAAAATCTTAAGTATTCATTTGCTATGTATCACTACTTCTATGAAACATTCTCCTCATGCCAGAAGTCATATGAATCTAGCCATTTTCTAAGACTCTAATTAAATTACTAAACTTTCTCCCTTAAGGTATATGAACAAATTTTAAAAGGCCCCTTTATGCTTTTTATGCTACTTAAACAATTAATGAATTTTTAATGAGCCAGCTAAATTAGTTATATTAATGTTTAGTCTAGCCAGGCACTGCTGGCTTGTGGATTATGCCTATAATCCTAACTAGAAAGAGGCTGAGGTCTAGAAAATCTTAATTCAGAAAAGGCTATAAAACTCTTACCTCCAATTAATCAGCAAAATGCTGGATCAGAGCGATGGCTCATGTGGTAGAGTACTAATCCTTAGGAAGAAAGCTGGTATTCAGGTCCCAGTACTACCAGACAATGTATAGTTTTTTGTTTTGATTTGTTTTGTTTTAAATTCAGGTAAGGGGTAGTTTTATTCATTGTCCCTGCTGGCACCAGGCCATCTTGGTCCTTCATGTGGTGGAGAGATGCCTGGGAAAGAAAGCTGGGAGAGCTGGGAAAAAGAGCAAGCTGGGAACGAGAGAGAGCTGGGAAAGAGAGAGAGCTGGGAAAGAGAGAGAGAGCTGGGAAAGAGGGAGAGCTGGGAAAGTGGGAGAAAAGAGCTAGAAAAGAGAGAAAAGAGCTAGAAAAAAGAGCATCTGGGAGAGATAGGAAAGAGAGAGCTAGGAAAGAGAAGAGAAGGAAAGAGCTGAGAAAGAGCTAGAAAAGAACAGAGAGAGAACATCTGGGCCTGGACTAGGCCTTATTTAGGGTCTGGGCGGAGAAAGGTGTGGCCACATCAAATTCAGATGTGACCTCAGCAGATGCAGATATGACCTCTTCCAAGTGTCCAAGTTGCCTAGGTAATGCAGGTACTGGGTGGAGACTTTGTTGCGAGGAGGGTGGAGTCTGCTAGCCATCCAGGAGCAGATCTTACATACGAGCCTTTTAATAATCATGAAATAGGGCAGGGATTCTCTCTGGCTACTTCCTGCTGACAAGGGGCATTGACAATAGGGGTAAAAGGCTGGAATTTGGTCCCCTCCCAGAGAAGGCAGTGAGCAGCAGCTGTCCCTTGGTGGCATGAGTCCTTAGATGAAGTCTGAAGAAGTCTCATGAGCATTGAGTGCTGGAAAAAAAAAATACTAGAGAGCAAATAAATGGCAAGAGGAAGGACTTGGGGCTGTAAATGTTGGTAGAAGTGTAGCTAGCTACTTCTGACATCTGGCGAGTAGGTAGAAAAGTCAGGTGACAAAGACAAGAATATAAATTCCTGTTCAGTTAATAGGTAGACAGGTATAGACATTGGAAGGGCAGGCTTCTTACTCCTACTGACCTCCAGGCTCTGGTTAATTTTGAAAGAGCAGGCACAAAGTTGCTGATGTGACATCATCTCCTCTTACTCCTTTCCATGTTCCCTTGTTCCCCAGACTGGCTGAGTCTAGGTGCTCATTTCCGGGATGGCTTGTCCCAGTTGGTATTCAAGGAGGATTGAACTCAAGGCCTGGGCACTGTCCCTGAGCACTTCTGCTCAAGGCTAGCACTGAACCACTTTGAGTTATAGTACCACTTGCAGAGTTTGGCTGGTTAGAGATAAGAGTTTTGAGCCATGTGTCCAGCCTGGATCTTTGCAGGTTAGCTGGGAGATGGAGTCTTAGGGATTTTTCAGCCTGGGGTGGCTTTGAACTGCAATATTTGCCACAAAAGCCCTTTATTATTTCCAATTAAAGCAACAAGGAGATCAAGTAGAATAAGTAGAGCTTACCTGGTCCTTATCAAGAATTGCCAACAAATATTCTGAAATGACAAAACTCATTAGATGTGATGAGAATTTTAGCACAGATATGCCCAATATTTTAGAACCATGTAGTCAGTAGAATACACAACACAAAACAAAAAAGGCAAAACTCAAAACCTAAAATTTTGAAAACAATGTTTAGACATCTTTGCTAAGAAAGCACATCACATGGTTGGGCCTCAGCTACCAGGGCCTGTGAAAAGAACAACTTGTTAGGAAGGCACCTTAGAATAGATGGATGGAGTAGTAAGCTTGGTGGAAGGTTAAGGGTCAGATGGGGCCAACCCTTAACCCACCATGTGGCCAAGATGGCGAGCTGAAGATGGCGAATTTCTGAAAAAATGCAAAGAAACCCTGAACAAATAGATCAAGCCTACATTGGCTAGCCTTTGAGAGGAAACCTAGAGGGGAGGTCCCCGGGACCCAGCCTGCATTGCATTCTTCAGGGCACAAGCCAAAATGTAGGAAAGAGAAAGAGAGAGAGAGGGAAAGTTGGACATGAATGGCAGAGAGAGAGCAAAGAGAGCCCGAAAGTAAACAGACTTCTGACCATTTACCATTGCAGTAGCAAAACTGTGTACATCTGAGAACGGCATAAAATTAGGCTCTCTGGCTTTCCAGGAGCACAGGAGGCATTTTAAAGGGGTTTCACCACTCGGGTGTGATTCACAGCACCCCATTAAATGTGTAGGAGAGTCAGTCTGGTGAATGAAGGAGAGCTGACCAGGCAGAAGCGGCATCCCAACTTCCCCCAGAACCCTCTAGAGAGAAATGGGCAAGCCCCAAAAGCCAAGCGTCCTCAGCTACAGAGGTAACCGGCCTTTCAGGTAAAGGCTGTAGGAGCTCTCTGGCATCGTGCCACATCTGGACAGAGACTGAGCAACAGAGAACCGTAGAGAGTAGTTTCACTCACCAGAGTAGAGAAGTGGTGTGGACGTGGATGTGAAGGCCAGCAATGGTATCCATGCGCTGTTTCTGCAGCAGACAGATGGTTTTGCAAAAGGCCATCAGAACTGTGGGTATTCCTCAGAGCAAAAAGGGAAGAACAAACAGAAAAAGAAAAAAGAGGGATAAAAAAACCAGACAGGAATCCCACCTATCCTGACTTTAAGCCCTTTATCCAAGTCACGGCACCATTTATGTTAGGTTTTTAAAAAGAGGTAACCAAGTAAGACCAGCAACACACACGTGGTATTCAGGTAAGGGATAGGTTTATTCATCGCTCTGGCTGGCACCAGGCCATCTTGGTCCTCCACGTGGTGGGGAAAGGCCTGGGAAAGAGAGCTGGGAGAGCAGGGAAAGAGAGCAAGCTGGGAAAGAGAGAGAGCTGGGAAAGAGAGAGAGCTGGGAAAGAGGGAGAGCTGGGAAAGAGGGAGAGCTGGGAAAGTGGGAGAAAAGAGCTAGAAAAGAGAGAAAAGAGCTAGAAAAGAGAGTGTCTGGGAAAGGTGGGAAAGAGTTGAGAAAGAGCTAGAAAAGAACAGAGAAAGAGAGCTAGAAAAGAGAAGGGAGCTGGGAAAGAGAAGAGAACGAAAGAGCTGTAGGTTTTTAAAAAGAGTAGCCCAGTAAGAACAGCACCACACACGTGGTATTCAGGTAAGGGATAGGTTTATTTATCGTTTTGGCTGTCATCAGGCCATCTTGGTCCTCCATGCAGTGGGGGAAGGCCTGGGAAAGAGAGCTGGGAGAGCTGGGAAAGAGAGCTGGGAAAGAGAGAGAAAATAGCTAGAAGAGAAAGAAAAGAGCTAGAATAGAGAGCATCTGGGAAAGGTGGGAAAGAGAGAGCTAGGAAAGAGAAGGGAACTGGGAAAGAGAAGAGAAGGAAAGAGCTGAAAAAGAGCTAGAAAAGAGCAGAGAGAGCCAATGTATAGATTTTTAGGCAAGTTTTTTTTTGGTCGGTCGTTGGGCTTGAACTCTGGGCTTGGGCGTTGTCCTTATGCTCTTCAACTCAAGGATAGCACTCTACTGATTGAGCTACAGTGCCACTTCCAGTTTTCTAGTGGTTTATTGGAAATAAGGGTCTCACAGACTTTCCTGCCCCGGCTGGCTTTGAACCAAGATCCTCAGATCTCAGCCTCCTGAGTAGCTAGGATTACAGGTGTGAGCCACCGGCGCTCAGCTAAGTATTTTTTGTTTGTTTGTGTCTTGACTAGAATGTAATCAGCTATCTCATCCACACATGTAGAACAAAGCTAGGACTTCTTCATGGTGCAATTACCTCCTTTGTTACATGAGTCTGTGAGAGTCTAATGGTGGCATAAGAAAACAAACCTTTTTTTTTGACATAGTGTCTTGTACATTTAAAAAGGTTTGTTTTCTTTTGACATAGTGTCTTGTACATTTTATTGTTGCAATGAGTCAACCTGTATCCCTGGGGTGGAGGAGAGTGTAGTTGTGGAGATGGGAGGGAAGGAATGACAGGAGAAAAACAAAGGAGGAGACAACAATGCTTGATAAGAAATGTACTCATTACCTTGCTCATGTAACTATAACCCCTCCTCTGTATAGTATTCTCACAATAAAAAAAAACATAAAAAAAAGAAAACAAATGTTTTGCCTCTGTGTATTTCTAAAAAGTACTTTGAATCTGGTAAAAAGGAAACACTAAATAACATTTGTTGAATGTATCAGAATAAGTGCTCTTTTATTTATCTAAAATAGATTAGCAATGCCATATCTCTAGAAACAAAAGCAACTTGCAAAATGGAATAGTGACTCCCAAAGTCAATTTGCTTTACGAAAAATGGAAAGTATCAGCCATTCCAATCCCTGCAATTAAAAGAATATTATCTTGTAGTCTACTGAGAAAAATGAACAAAGTTGTAAATTGCTTCTGAAACCAATTTGCAGAAAAAGGCATTTAAGGATTGATAATTATGACTTTGTTGTATTATGGGAAAATAAACTGGCCCCAAACAACTGAAAAGATATCAAATTATTTTTAATTTAATATTTAATGCAAATTAGACAAACTGAGAAGTAGTCCATTGAGAAAGTCTATTGTTTTTTTAAGACATATAAGCTAATAACTGAAATAACAATGAAGCAACCAAATACTCCTTAAGTAGCTATTAAATTCCTGAGTTAAGAAAATATATAATAATAATTACAATATTAACCAAAAGAACAATTGTCCCTTACCTTTTCAGAAAATTTAGCAATGTTTTTATTATGAAATTATATCTGATAGACCAAGGTTTTTTGATTATTTGTTTGTTTTGTTTTGTTTTGTTTTAGAAGAAAAAAAGGCTACCTCAAAGTATTTTATTGTCTGGCAAGGCTGTATTTGTTATCTGTTTTCCTCTGAGGTAAGTGCTTGAGGAAATTATGCGTGAAAAGAGAACTTTAAGCTACTACCTTCAGTAAAGACTAGGAAAGGTTATATTTTGCATAACTCATTTTTTCCAACACATTGTTGCCCTGAAGGCAGAATTATTTCACTGCTAATAAAATGATCCGATCCTCAGTTTTTCTGTGTAGATTTGTTGTTGTTGTTGTTTTCTTTTGCTTCACCCTTATTATATTGCTTTTCCTGCTTGTGTCAGATATGATCAGAATTATTTGGGGATTACTCATCAGTATAGATTGCCCACAAAAGATACATTGCCCACAAAAGATACATACTTGGGGCTTTTGGTCAGTGGTAGGATCCTTGTTAGATTGGTCCCAATGGGAGGTCTTTATGTCATTGAGTAGTATTCTAAGAGTTTCCCTATGTGACACTGGCTCCATGATTTTGCTATAATAACCATGAGGTTAGTAGTTTTATTCTACCAGACGTCTCCACCAGGATGCTATAATATACCATAGGCCTATGAACATAGGACTAATTGATCACCAACTAAAATTGCAAAACTATGACAAAAGTTAACCTTTCTTTTTTATAAGTTCATTCCCTCAAATATCTTGTAATAAAGTAGAAATCTAATTAACACAGGTAGTAACTATAAAATGTCTTACTTTCCTGTATTTTCATTTCTCCTACCAGGAGATGTCTGTCAATTATTTTTATTCACCTCAATAAACTTCTAATTTAATCATTCCATGAAGTTTAAAGAAGATAATCAACCAGATATTCTCTTTCATTTCTAATACTGAAATATTTAAAGCAATATGAAATCAATGCCTTCTAAGTACTGGGATGTTTTCATAACTTGGCTATTATGAATAGTGCAGAAATGAACATAGATGTCTAAGTTTATTTTTCATATTCTCACAGTGTTCAAGGTAGATACCCAGGAATGGTATGGCTGGTTTGTAAGGAAGGTCTATTATTAGTTTTTTGAAGAACCTCCAGACTGCTGTCCAGAGTGGTTGCACTAGGTTATATTCCCCCCAACAATGAGGTAGGGCTCTTTTATCCCTGCCTCTCCTCCAATATTTGTTGTTATCTCCAATATTTGTTGTTAATTGAATTCATATTGTTGATCATCTTACAAGGGTTGAGATGGATTCTCAGAGTTGTTTTGCTTTTCAAGTCCTTTGTGCCCAGCAATGATGAGCACTTCCTCATGTGTTTCTATGCCATTCTTACCTCTTTTCAGATACATCTTTCTTAGCTCCCTGTTTCTTTATGTGTAGGCTTAGAGTTAAAACTTTCCTCTCAGGATTGTTTTTGCTATATCCCAGTGGTTCCATTGTGATGTGATCATTTTCACTGAATTGTAGGAACTTTCTAATTTATTTTTTTTAATCTTTTGCAACCATTGTGTTATTCAGTAGTGTGTTACTAAGTTCCCATGGACGTGGATTTTTTTGTACAATTGATTTGGTTGAGGAGTAGGTTTTCTTCTTCTTCTTCTTGTTTTGTTTTGTTTTTCACTGTGTTCAGATAGTATGCTAGGAGTGATTTCAATCCTCTTGTATTTGCTTAGGTTCTTTGTGTGGCCTATGAAATGATCAATTTTAGGGAATATATCATGGGCTGCTAAGAAGAATGTGAATTGGGTCATTGTTGGGAGGAATACTCTGTGAATATCTTCTAGGCCCATTTGAGTTAGAATATCATTAAATTCAGAGGCCTCTTCGCTTATCATTTGTTTGGTTGACCTGTCCTTTGGTGAGACTGAAGCATTAAAAATCTCCCATTATTATTTTTGTTGGAGCCTATCATGTTCTGTATATCCAAAACCATTTAATGTATTTAGGGACTACATTGCTTTTTGCATGAATATTGATCATTGTGATTTCCATTTCATGGAGCATTCTATTTATTAAACTCTGATTTATTAAACTTGTCATTAATTTTAGTGAAAAATATCTATTTTATCAGATACCAATATTGCTACTCCCACCTTTGCACAGGATGCATTTGCATGAAATGTCCATTCCAGCACTAGGAATTTGTTTTTATCTTTGATGGCAAGGTGGGACTCGTGGAGTAAACAGATGGAATGATCTTGTTTTTTGATCCAATCTGCTTTTCTACTTGTTTGGGGAATTGAATCTATTAATGATGTTAAATTATTATGGAGAGTTGTGTCATGTTCCCTGCCATTTTCTTGATCTCCTAAATGTTGCTGTGCTTAATAAGCTGTGCTTAATAAACTAGTTTTCTAGTGATTTTTGTCTAATATATATCTGACTTTGATTATTATCTTTAGTTTATATGCATCCCTTTAGTATTCTTTGTAATATGAATGTACTGTTCATGAACTCCATTAATTTGTGTTTGTCATGTAAGATTTTAATTTCACCATCAGTTGTGAACCATAGCTTCACTGGGTACACCAGTTTGGGTTGGCATCTTCAAGATTTAAATTATAACATTTCAGGCTCTTCTTGCTTTGACAGTTTGTGTGGAAAGAACTGCTGTGATTCTGATGTTCTTTCCATTATAATATATCTCCTTCTTTGATTTTGTGCATTAAAAATGAATTCCTTGTCTCTTAAGTCCTGAGTTTTCATTATGATGTGTCTAGAAGTATTTCTTCTAAAATTCTTCTATTAGGAATTCTGTATACTTCTGTCAGAAGTGTGACATTTTCCTTGTTGAGATTGGGTAAATTCTCTGTTATTTTGTTAAGTAGGTTTTCAATGCCTTTAGTTTTGAATCTTTCCCCTAATTTATTCTAATTATGCATAAATTTGATCTTTTGGCTGAATCTGACAATTCATGTTTTTTTTTTAGTTATATTCTAAGTGTTTTCCCCATACATTTGGTTTTTTTCTTTGATTTCTTATGTTTTAGCCTCAGTTTCTGAATATTATTTTTCACTTCATTTATTCTATTGTTTATGCTTTCAATTGTGTTTTGCAATAGGGAAATTGTGCATTTTATGCTCCAAACTCTTTGTAGAAGTCAGTTCTCAGGAAGTTAATTTCATATAGCATTTCTAGCTTTTCCTCCATATCTTTTTGTGTTACCTGTATTTTCTTTGTCATTTTTCCATGCATTCTATTTGTTTTTGAATATTCCCTTTTATTCTGCCATCCAATTCTCTCAACATTACTTTAATGGTTCTTTTGTCCTCCATCTCTTCTTTGCTCCTAATCCAGGGTCCTTCCTTGATTGTTGTTGCCTTTTGCATTTTTTTGTCTTAATTGTTAACACATTTTGTAATTGTTCATTGTGATTTACACATTTGAATTCACATACTGTCAATGTGATTTAGGTTGTCAGTGTCATTTACTTTGCCATGGAATGTGGTTGCCTGGATGGATCTCTGTCAGTCTTTACATTTGGCATTTTTCAGCTCTGGTTGGTTTCAGAAAGTGATAGTGGAATGTGTCCTGTTCAGTTGGTAGGACTCTGTGGTGTGCAGGGCTCGCTGATGTTCTGGCCTATGTTAAGACCCATTGGCCCTATTTGATACAGAGAAATCCAGTAGCCTGGCCTAGATCTCTGCTTGGAATAGGCAGAATCCTGCAAGTTGTGGTGGGGAGGTCGTCCTGGACTGGGTCCTATACTGATGTCTATTTCCATAGAGACCAGGGGCTCCTTTCTAACACCCAGATATCGAGCCCAAAGTGGGCAGGTTGCCACAGTGCAGTCTGGAGAGATTGACCCCACTTGAATCCTTACACTTTCCCTCTTGTGTCCTGGACTGGAATGAATTTCTAAGGTTTGAGGAGCTGCATTCAGGTCTCTGGGATAGGCAAAAGTATTCGAGAGGGAAGTTCCGACAAGGCTGGCACACCTTTGGGTAATGGGCTGATGTGCACTTGGCTACCAGATTGGTGTGCTCAGGTGTGCCTCTGGGGATGTGAGCTTTAGAGGGTTCAGGCTCCCACGGAGTGGTGCAGGGAGATTGTCCATGCTGTCCTTTAGCAGATCAGATTTTTCCTCCTGGAGTGAGGGTTGTGGAGGATACATGGTTCTAGTGTCCAACCAATATTGTTCCAGATGAGGGTCAGCATTTGTGGTCTTTGGGCTCAGGGTCAGGGTTGTGTCCTCAGAACATGGAATCTTGAGATGGCAAAATTCCCAGTTCAATCCCAGCCTTTCCTATACAATAAGAGTGAAGTCACCCTTTAATAACATGTGCGATCCTGTCCCAAAAAAAAAACAAAAGACTAAGTGGAAATATAATATTAGCATTGGGATCCATAAAACAATAAACTACATGATGAACTTTGAGATAATGAGCAAATGTCCTTTCTCACTAATATATTTTCAAGTAACAGAGATATTTAAAATATTAACTTTGGATTATGAAACATGAAGAGATAATAAATGTGACCTTTTAGAAATGCCCTTTCTGGATTTGTCACTGAGGTCATCCTGTATGACACAGTTCATGATAAAAAAAACATGAAGAGCTTTCACAGCAGTACAGCTCAGTTAGTTACACTGATTCTCGTTAAGCTAAAACTTATTTCAGTCAGTGGGCAAAGGAAAAGAGATACATAATTGCATTTCTTCTCACTTGATACCATAATTTTGAAATAATTCAATTGAACCAAAACCGTGACTTCACACATTCTCACTTCTTACTTGCTCTATAGTTACAGGCTGGAACAATCTCATAAAAAACTGTTTGCTTCATGCCTACTTAGATAAGGATCCTCAGGGAAAAAAATCATGATTTACTTTGGGAAAGAACTTATTATATGAATCTCAGGAAGCAGGAGAGCAGGTTAGGAATGCAATAAGGAGGAATCTGCTATCACAAAGCAATACTCAGGGCCCCATTTGGAAGTGAACTCCTTTGTTTACTGCGAGTCAGAGGAACTGAACACTTCTGGTTAATATAGGTCAGAGAAGCTATTGTAATAAATCTGACTCAAGAATATCATCACAAGCCATTATTAGATCTTTTGGTTAGTTAGCAAGTAACAATGCTAAGAATACAGAATCCCAGAAATTAAAAAAAAACAAACAAAAATAAACCAATCTGCTTTGCAATATTTTAATCCTAAGAATTTTATAACTTTGTCTGCTACCTGGAATCTGTTTTTATCCAGATCTTCATTTAGAATAATGAAAAATGTTTGATTTTTTTCTGATTCCATAGATAAAAAACACTGGTACACTAGTCTATAATATTATTTTGATTCACCCAAATTAAATTTTATTTTTTACTGGACTGTGATTTTAATTAACACACACAGCTGAACTTATTAACATTTCTAGATGCTAGTAAATTTTTTTTGTTTTCTTTTTATTGTGAAAATACTGTACAGAGGAGTTACAATTACATGGGCAAGATAATGAGTACATTTCTTATCAAGCATGTTTATTGCAGCCTTAGTTACTATAGCTAAGATCTGGAACCAACCCAGATGCCCCTCAGTAGATGAATGGATCAATCAAATGTGGTATATATACACAATGGAATTCTATGCCTCAGTCAGAAAGAATGACATTGCCCCATTTGTTAGGAAATGGAAACACTTGGAAAAAAATTATATTAAGTGAAGTAAGCCAAGCCCAAAGAAACATAGGTCCAATGGTTTCCCTTATTTGCAATATCTAGTATATGTATGAGTCAAGCAGAAAAGGACAGATAAGGTGATGTTAGGAAAATGAACCCTAAGGTATATATTTAAATGTTTTTTTTTCTTTCATGAATTTGTTTCTAATGCAATTATAAGATTATTTCTTAGTTGCTTTGTATGTCTTTCCCCCACAGTATAACCCCTGCTTTCACTGTATTTGATGTGGGTATAATTTGTGGAGGGGAAGGGGAAAAACAAGTCGTTTAAATAATGATACAGGAGGACCCGTTGCAACAATGAGAAGTACATGTTGTCATGTCAAAAACGAACTTTACAACTTTGGGGGGGGGGAAGATTGGGTGGGGGGGTAGAGGGAGGCTGGGAAGGGATGGGAAGGGGAAACAAAGGAGGAGGCTACAATGCTTGATAAGAAATGTACTCATTATCTTGCTCATGTAATTGTAACCCTTCTGTACAGTATTTTCACAATAAAAAATAAAATAAAATAAAATTTATAAAAATGGCAAAAAAGCATTGTAGCCTCCTCCTTTGCTTCCCCTTCCCATCCCTTGCTATCCTCCTTCTGTCCTCCTACCCACTCCTCCCCACTCCCTCTCTCCCCCCCCGCACAAATTAAAAATTTTAAGTAGTTCCTTTTTACCTTTTTTTTTGTTTCCTCGATACACTATTTTTATTTATTTTTTATTGTGAAGGTGATATACAGAATGATTACAATTACCTAAGTAAGGTAATAAGTACATTTCTTGTCAAACTTGTTACCCCTGCCCTCATTTTACTCCCTCTTTCCCTCTTCCCCAAATCTCCCCCACCAAGATGTACAGATCATTTCCAACAAAATGTCTTGTGTATATAGCTGTTGCATTGGTTCACTACTTGTCATTTCTCTCACTATTCTGTTGTTCCCCTTCCCTTCCCTAATTCAGATAAACACATATAAAATTTCAGGGTACCAAAATCAAATACAGGCACAACAAAGGATAAACCATAGAGAGAACACAACAACAACAAAAAATAACGCCAAAAATCAAGAAATGACAAACTACATTAAAAACAACAACAAAGGAAAACCTCTTATGTACATGTCTTGGAATTCACTTCACTTTGCATCATCTTATATGGCCATATGTACATAGCTATTGAGCTATTTTACTCAGCTGCTAAGATCACCCTAGACATATAATTAATTATTACATGACACCATGGGACCAATGTTTTTAGGGTCTGGTTTACTTTAGTTAAATATGATTTTTTTTCAAAATCTTCCATTTCCTACCAAAGAAGTTGGTGTCATTCTTTCTCATAGAGGCATAGAATTCCACTGTGTGTGCATATATATGTATATATATATATATGTATATATATATATATATATATATATCACATTTTCTTGATCCATTCGAGTACTGAAGGACATCTGATGTGGTTCCATATCTTAGCTATGGTAAATAATGTTGCTGCAATAAACATAGTTATATTGGTAGCTTTAGTATGGCCTTGTTTGTGATCGTTTGGGAAAATGCCCAAAAGTGGGATTGCTGGGTCATAGGGGAGCTCTATGTGGAATCTTTTAAGGAACTGCACACTGCTTTCCAAAATGGTTGAACAAGTTTACATTCCCACCAACAATACAGAAGGGTTTCCTTTTGGTCACATCCCCTCTAGCATCTGTTATTAAATTTCTTGATTATAGCCATTCTAACTGGGGTCAGGTGGAATGTCAATGATGTTTATTTGCATTTCTTTTATGGCCAGAGATTTTGAACATTTCTTCATGTGTCTATTGGCCATTTATATTTCCTCTTCAAAGAAGTTTCCCATTAAGTATTAAGCCCTTTTTAATAAGTGGTTGTTTCTTTGAGGATTTGCTTTTGGGGCATTTAATTTTTTGAGTTCTAAGTATATTTTAGATATGAGAATACTTGCCTGTTGTGTGAATAGTGTAGATTTTCTCCCAATCCGTGGGCTTTCTTTTTATCTTGCTAGCTATGTCCTTTGCCATGCAGAAGCTCTGCAGTTTCATTCAATCCCATTTGTCCAACCATTCTTTGATTGGTTGTGTTTATGGTTCTTTATTAAGAAAATTTCAGCCTGTGCCCAGGAGCCCTAGAGGTTTTCCTGTTCCTTCTTGTAATGTTTTCAGGGTGTCTGCTTTTACCTTGAGGTCTTTGATCCTCTTGGAATTGATTCTGATGTAGAGTTTTATATAGTTTTAGTTTTTCTACAGATGTTTATCCAATTTTGCCAGCACCAAACTGAAAGGCTATCTTTCTTTTGTCCTATGTTTTTGGCTCCCTTATTAAATATTAGATGGCCATAAGTTTGTGGGTTTGTTTCTGGGCATTCACTTCTATTCCATTGGTCCTCAGGTCTGTTCTTATGCCAGTACCAAGCTGTTTGATTGATATAGCTTTGTAATTGAGATTGAAGTTTGGTATTGTTATTCTTCTAGCACTGTTCTGTCTGCTAAGGATTGTTCTTGCTATCTGGGGTCTTTTATTGTTCCATATGTTTTTTTTTTCTGTCATGGGGCTTGATTATGTCATCTGCAAAGAGGTTGAGTTTTACTTTATTTTTCTCTATTTGGATCTCCTTTATGTTAGTATTTTGCTTTATTGCTCTAGCTAGGCATTCTAATACTCTATTGAAGAGGATTGAAGACATCCATATCTCATTCTTGAATTTGGAAGAAATGCTTTAGTATTTCACCATTAAGTATAATGTTAGTTGAAGGTTTGTCATACACAGCCTTCATTATATTAAAGAATGTTCATAATGGTGTGTTGGATCTCGTTAAATATTTTTCTTCATCTATTGAGATGATCATGTGGTTCTTATCCTTTTTCTTGTTAATGCAATGAATTATGTTAATTTATTTGTGTTTATTGACCCAACTTTGCATCCCTAAGACATTTTCATATATTTATTTACTAGTGTGGCTTTGTGTAACCATATTATTCCAGTTCTGAAAGCCTTTTGTGCAGCATTTTTAACCTTCCAGATACACTGAAGAGTTCTTGAATATCTTCCTAGATATTTAGTTGATTTACATAGTACTTCTAACTCATTAACTGCATGCATCTTTCAGATTATTTTCAGATATTTTCTTTTAGCCTTTTAACATAAATTCATTAGATGGCTGTTTTTATTCTACCTACATCTGAAATATGCTCAAAGACAGAGAGCAGCAGGTTCCTTGGACATGTGAGTGATGCCTAAGAAAGAATAAGGATTGGGGACAATCCTACATTTGCCTGTGTACTTAACATTCAGATTAAAACTAGTATTGAAAAAATGACAAAGTCCACATATCCAAAAGTAAAGTGGATTGTGAGATATGACTATACAATCCATTAATCTGGGCAGATATATATGGCTGACTATGTTCATCAGGTAACACAGATGTTGCCTGAACTACAGTATTACAGCATGGGTTGTGTCTCTATGTTCTGACATTGATATTTTATGTGGGAATGTGAGAAAGCCATTCACTGTTGGAATGAAACTCACCAAACAAAAAACATTGCATCTTATAAAACTAGCAAATGAAAACAGAAAATGGATGACTTCGTAAACCATACTTTTTACCATACCATATGAAGTATGCCACTCCCTTGAGGGTGAAAAAATTAGCAATCTGTTCATATTAGCTGCCAGAAAGTTCTTGAATTTTAATTATGGATATTTCCATTGTTCCTGTGCAGATAGTACTATCAGCCTGAAATATTAACCAGAATAAGAAGTAAGTTCTGGAAAAGTTGCAGATTCTAAACTCAAAATCTATACTCATCAATGCAAATAAATTACTGAGATGTAATCAATATTTTCTTGCAAACTTATTCTGTGACATTATGTTGAGCTTTATATAACAGTTTGTTAATTCAAACTCAATAACATCTTTTAGAATACATGAAAGAAACACTGAAAGATTAACAACAGCAGAAATATCATCACAGATACTGCATCAATGTTGTTCTCCCAAAAGCATTTATTGACTTGTGAGTTTTCATGGCAGCTGCGTTATGAGGTAGGGCCTAATGAAAGTCTTTAAATTATGATTACTGCACCTTGATGGATGAATTTACAGTGTGCATATAAGGTCTTGAGCCTGTGCATTCTCTCTATTACAAAACTTGTTTGTTATGTGATACCTCACTATGTCCTGGTCCAATATTATCTATTTCACAAGGTTCAAAACTTTGAAATACTTGAATGCTCATTTTTGTAAGGATTCTGTTATAAACACACTGATGATAAATAACATCTAGTCATTTTATTTGGAGGTAGGTGACATATTCTTAAAGCTTTTCAATAAGTGCAAAAACAATGAAACTCTTCCAAATAATGTGACATATGTTGAAAGGTGCAATACATGTAAAAGTAAAACTATTTCCGGTATTATCTTTATATTCTGAGGGCATGTGTTTATAGATATATATTTCGATTTGATATGTATATAATTTAAATAATAGACGCTTGATAAAATAGGTAATTGTCAAACAGATGAGACCGATGAGGTTACAAGAAATTTCATTTAATTCCTGTTGATGCTATAGAAGTTTCTAAATAAGAATTTTGTAATGGCTGAATAGGTGTTGTTACTATATTCAGAGGATGGATAGTCGGGAATGAAACTGATTTACTTCTTCAAATAGTAGGAATCAACCTTAATTCAGTAGATCCATATTCACTGAGCAATAAGAAATGCTAACTCCATATTTTTAGCCTCCAAAAATAAATAAGAATATCATAAATATAAAAGCTAATATTTTTTCTGAATAAACCTATCTGAGATACCTCTTTTTCTTTTTTTTATTTAAATATTTTATTGTAAAGATACTGTACAGAGGGGTTATTGTTACATGTGTAAGATAATTAGTACATTTTCTAATGAAGTATAAATGGTCAGTAAATGTATAACACCTTCTTGATAAAAATTGCAAATCAAAGAATTCAGATTCCATCTATCTCCAATTAGAATGTTTATCTTCAATTAAAGAAAAAAATATTGGTGAGGATATATGGAAAAAGAATACTAACACATTGCTTTGGGAATGGAAATTAGCTACTATGTAAATCAGTGTGTTTGTTTATAAAAGATCTAAAAATTAAACTACTGTTTGATCCAGATACTGCTCTTGGGCATGTAGCAAAAGAATGTAACATTGGGAGAGGAGATACGTACAAAGCCATGTATATAGCAGCATTATGTTCAAGAGCCAGAATATGCTGTGACTCATGCCTGTAATCCTAGCTACTCAGGAGGCTGAGATCTGAGGATCACAGATCAAAGCCATCCCAGGCAGGAAAGTCCGTGAGACTCTTCTCTCCAATAAACTACTAGAAAACCGGAAGTGTAGCTGTGGCTCAAGCGGTAAAGTGCTCTTCTTGAGCTGAAGAGCACAGTGACAGTGCCCAAGCCCAGAATTCAAGCCCCATGATCGACAAAAAAAATCCAGAATATGGAAACAGAGTCGAAGTCCATCAATCTAACACACATACACACAGACACACAGACACACGCACACACACACACAGACACACACACACGTTCTTCATATACAAATAAGGAAATTTTGTCATTTCGAGAAAAAAAAAGAGAATAGAACTGGATATCATTGTGTTAAGAGAAATAAGCCACACTTATAGAAACACATTTAATATTTTTAGAAACTAGTTAATAAAACAAGTAATAATATGAGTGTAAAATTCCTTATTGAGTATGGAAATAATAGGATGGAAGAGTGTTACCAGAAAGTAAATGGGAAATAAATATGACTGAAAATACAATGAAACCTGTTAATATTTCATAACAACATGAGAACAAACAACATAAGAACCATCAAAGGAGATAAATTTGATTGAAATAAATTATATGTGCACAAGGAAATGTCACAATGAAACCCTTGGTAAATTAATATACACTAATTAGAAAAGGAAAGGAGATAAAGCAAACATAAAACCCAAAAGTGATACTGTATTTATTGAAGGAGTGTGATGTGTTCACAAAAAGAGATTATGCAAAAGGCATATACTAGAATGAGAAATAAGGAAAATTTTTTCCTAGATGTATAATTTTAAACTTGAAGACAGAGAGGAAGAAAGAAGGCTATAGTGTTGGAGAGTAGAAAGCCCATTATCTACAGAGAAGATCAAGGCTTAAAGTTAGACAAGATATTTTTTTCAGAAAACATGCAAGTAAGAAAAGAGTAAGAGGAATATTAAAGTCAATAACCACAACCACAAAATCCTACTGAAATACAATTCTATGTATAGAGAAATCCTCACTGAAGATGAAAGAAATTTAAGTACTTGGCCAGGAAAAGAAAATCTGACAGAATTTTTCACCAGTATACCTTGACATCTAAAGAATTTAAAGAGGTATTTGCAGAGAAGAAAAATAACATAAGCCATAAAATAAGCTTCAGTCATTTAATGGACTATTCTTAAAAATTGAATTTATGAAGAGAAAATGTTATTTTTTTTCTTACCTGATAGATATCAATTTATTTAAAACAACAATGAAAATACATCAAATCATTTTAATTTATGGGCAAATGAAAAGGAAAACTGAAATATAATAATAACGAATGGAAAGAAGAAATTGAGTATTCTGTGATAGACTACATGAAAGTAATACAGAGTTGACTGAGACTGAAATGTCCACAGATGAGTTTTAATATGTTTAAACTCCAGAAACACACTAAAGACAAAAAGTAACTATCACAGTTAAATGTGAAAGAGCTTTTATATTCTTCCTGTCATCTATTTTGTCCAGATTATATTTCTGTACCAAAATTTAATAAAGTCTCCCAGGTTAGGTTTGGACTTATCAGTAGGAAAGTCATGTCCTGTAATGTTCATCCATTTCAAAAGAATGAAGAGAAAGTAGAAAATTCCATGATACAACATGCTCTTCATTTATCCTTGACCGGATTGCAAGCAATCATACATACAAAGTGTATGTGTAACAGAATAGGATGTTTGAGCTCATTTATCATAGCATTCAATTTTTTTCTAATGTAAACATGCAACTCAAAACTATGACTTCAAGGGTTGTATACAGATTAAACAAAAGCCTATACCATCCCTGAATTGATTTTTAATCTGTGAATATAAATAGTGAGTATCAAGAAATGGTTCTCTCAGGAAAGCAACTCCTTCTGTAATAACCCCAGAAAGTAAAATATATAGAAGTTAACTTGACTAAAGAAGTGAAGGACCTTTATGATGAAAACTTTAAAAACCTGAAAAATGAAATTAAGGCAGAGCTAAGGTAGTGGGAAAACCTCCCAAGCCCCTGGATTTGGAGGATTAAAATCGTGAAAATACTGCCAAAGGCTATCTAAAAACTCAATGTGATACCTATCAATATCCCAACCTCATTCTTCAAGGAAATAAAAGAAGGAATCCAAAAATGCATAAGGAACAATAAAAGAGCCAGAATAGCCAATACAATCCATAGCAGAAAGAACAGTGCTGGAGGAATATCAATACGAAACTTCAAATTCTGCTATAAAGCCATAGCAAACAGCTTGGTACTGGCCCAAGAACAGACCTGAGGACCAATGCCATAGAACTGAAGACCCAGAAATGAACCCACAGACCTATAGCCACCTAATTTTCAATAAGGGATCTAAATATAGAATGGAAGCAAGACAGCCTCTTCAGTAAAGGTTGCTGGAAAATTGGTTAAACACCTGTAGAAAACTAAAACTAGATCCTTATATATCACCCTGCACCAGAATCAACTCCAAATGGACCAAAGACCTCGAAGTCAAAGCAGACACTCTGAAAACATTACAGGAAGGAATAGGAGAAACTACAGGGCTCTTTGGCACAGGCTGAAATTTTCTTAATAAAAACCCAGAAATACAACAAATCAAAGGAAAGTTGGACAAATGGGATGGCGTGAAACTTCAGAGCTTCTGCATGGCAAAGGACATAGCTGGCAAGATCAATAGAAAGCCCACGGATTGGGAGTAGATCTTTACTAGCCATACAACGGACAAGGGTCTCATATCTAAAATATACTTAGAACTCAAAAAAAAAATGAATCCCCTACGACATATCCTCAAAGAAACAACCACCCAATTATTTAGTGGGCTAAAGACATAAAGAGAAACTTCTCTGAAGAGGAAATAAGAATGGCCAACACACACATGAAGAAATGCTCAACTTTTCTAGCCATAAAAGAAATGAAAATCAAGACAACATTGAAATTCCACCTCACCTCAGTTAGAATGTCTATAATCAAGAAATTTAATAACAAGAGATGTTGGAGGGGACGTCGAAAGGGAACCCTACTGCATTATTGGTGGGAAAGTAAACTTGTTCAACTATTCTTGAAAGCAGTATGCAGGTTCCTCAAAAGACTCCACATAGAGTTCTTTATGACCTATCAATTTCACTTTTAGGCATTTACCCAAATGATCACAACTTTACAACTTTTCAAGGGGTGGGGAGGAGTTTTGGAGGTAGGAAGAAAAGTGATGGTAAGGGAAAACAAAGGAGGGACTAACAATGCTCTGTAGCAAGTGGACTCATTACCTTGTTCATGTAAGTGTAATCCCTCTGTACAGTATCTTTACAACAAATATATGTATTTAAAATAAAAAAATGGATTCTCAGTTAAGTGAAATAATCAGCTCATTCTTATATAAAAGTGTTATGTCTGTTTATATTTTCCATCATTTAATTCAAAACTTCTGAACAAATTCAAATAGAAAAATTCAACCTAAACTTTGTTTTTAAAACATCAACAATTCTGCTTGTTTGGTAAGAGTATCTAGACATATACTAGTTATTGCAAATAAGGGAAACCACGGGACCTATGTTTCTTTGGATCTGGCTTAATATATTTTTTTTCTAAGTCTTTTCATTGCCTAACAAATGGCGTGGTGTCATTCTTTCTGATGGAGACGTAGAATTCCATTACATATCACATTTTCTTGATCCATTCATCTACCGAGGGACATCTGGGTTTGTTCCATATCTTAGCTATGGTGAATAATGCTGTGATAAACAGTAGTGCTGGTAGCTTTAGTTTGGCCTTGTTTATGACTGCGTAAATCTCCAGAAGTCAGATTGCGTAAAATTCCAGAAGTCAGTGGAGCTCTATGTGTAGTCTTTTGAGGAACCTTCATACATAATGCTTTCCAGACTGGCAGAACAAGTTTACAGTCCCACCAACAATGAAATAGGGTTCCCTTTTGGCCATATCCCATCCACTATCTGCTATAAAATTTCTTGATTATAGCCATTCTAACTGGGGTGAGGTGGAAAATCAGAAAAGGTCAAAAGCTCTGTACATATGACCGTATAGGTGATGCTAAAAAAAATGAACCTCAAGATATGGACACAAGAGGTTTATTCTTCGTTGCTGTTGTTTTTTAATGTACTATGTGATTTTTTTTGTCTCTTGTATGTTTTTCCCCCCATGGTGTATAACCCATGTTGTTACTGTATTTGATTCTGGTGCCCTTCATCTCGTATATACATTTTTCTACTTTGGGTAGAGGAAGGAAAATAACAAAATGCTGAAACAAGTATACAGTTTGACCCATTGTAACAAGACATACAAGACACTATGTTGAAAATGAACTTTACAATTTCAGGTTTGAGAGAGACATGGGGAGGGAGGAGTTTGGGAATTGGGGATTGAAGGGATAGTAGGGCAAAAACAAATGTAAGGGTAGCCATGTTTAATAGAAAGTGTACTCATTACTTTACACATGTAACTATAACCCCTCTGTATAGTATCTTTTCAATAAAAATATATATTAAAAAAAGAAAATGCAGATTATACAAACAAGATGACTTGAGCTGATTTACATATGAGGTTATTAGTATTGAAATAGTTCAAATATCACTTCTTCCCATCTTTAATCAGAAATCCAATCTGTTCTTTTAAGAAAAGCTTCTGGCTTAAAAAAGTTAATCTCTGCAAATAGCTATACACTCAGATTGTTTTATTTAATAGCTCAGTACTCTAAACTGCTAAAGCTAACTGTCTGTCATGGAATGCATTATATATCATGCATCCTGCTGTTAGCTTCGGGGAGCAAGGCAGGGCTCTACCTAGGGAGAGAATCTATTCAAATTTTGTGGATGACTCTGCATCTTTTCTCCACATTAGTAATGATTTCTTAAACAAAAATCAGAAAAGAAAAAGAAAGAAAGCACTGATGTGAAAAGTCATTACAAAAAAATGGGAACAAAATAAAAAATATTTCTCCAGGCCTCACATTTCATTATACAGCATCATTTATTTTATCTTGAATTTGAGGTTTTATTTCATAAATGAAATATCATTTATCTAGGCCCATCCAGTAAATCTCATGACAGGCCTTTTATTTCCAATCATCTAATCCTCCAGTGAAGTGTTACCAAGTCTTTTTTCACAAGTTTTGCTGTCTCTCCTTTGTCTCATATTCTACCTTTAAAATAGCTGCTAGAGTAATTATTGCTTATGAATAAGTATAACCCCTTCAGTGTCTTCGCTATATTTTCAAAACTCTCCCTAAACTTTCTCTATCCTGTCCAGATACTCTGAAGTCCCTCAAGTTCTTACACATCATACATGTTTCAGCCTGACTCTTTCATCATCCTTGTCTTCTCTTAATCCTTAACTCAGCTTCTACCACACAAATTATTGCACTGTTTATTTCTTCTGCTGGAGAAACTTTACCCACATACTGAACCTGGCTCTTTTTGTTGTGGTGTTGGTGTTGGTGGATTCTGTTTTTGTTTTTGTTTTGCATAAATATCCCATCCACAGATAGAGTCTTTTTGTTTTTGTTTTTGTAGGCCATAGAGCTTTAACTCTGGGCCTGGGTACTTTCCCTGAGCTTTTCAGCTTAAGGTTGAGCCACAGAACAGCAGCTGGTTTTCTGGTGGTGAATTGGAGATAAGAGTCTCAGGGACATTCCTCTCTGGGCTGGCTTTGACCCATGATCCTCAAATCTCAGCCTCCTGAGTAGCTAGGATTACAGGCATGAACCACCAGCGCCTAGCATTATGAATCTTTTTAATGATTGATTTAAAGACTCCACTCTCACTTTTGGTCCAATACTCTGTTAAAAATTTTCTTTGTTTCTTTCTTAATTTCTTTACTGTCTATTATCTATCTTCTTTGCCTCAATGTAATACCTATTAGAATAGGAAGCTTTGATCTTTGTGGACTGATTTCACTGCTCTCTGGAGTACTACCCAGAATGCAGAAGTTACAGATGGATGATTTTTTTTTTTTTTTGGTCGGTCGTGGGGCTTGAACTCTGGGCCTGGGCGCTGTCCCTCAGCTCTTCAGCTCAAGGCGAGCGCTCTACCACTTGAGCTACAGCGCCACTTCCGGTTTTCTGGTGGTTTATTGGAGATAGGAGTCTCACGGTCTCTCGTGCCCGGGCTGGCTTTGAACCGCGATCCTCAGATCTCAGCCTCCTGAGTAGCTAGGATTACAGGCGTGATCCACCAGCGCCCAGCACAGATGGATGAATTTTTAAGCCCTTCTACATCAAGCTATTTGCTAATACCACTTCTCACATGCTCCATCTTTTGTCACACACAGAATCTCATAGGTGATGAAAATTATTTTTTTTAATGCTTGCTGAGGACAATATTTCCTTCTTTTCCTTTTATACTTTTCTTTCCTTTCTTTCAATGCTGGTGTTTGAATTCAGGGCACCACAGCTGCTAGGTAGATATTCAACAACTTGACCCAGACCTGCATTCCTGTTTTTCACTGGTTATTTTTGATGATAGGTTCTTTCTTCCTGCCATATTCCCATAGATGTTGGAATCACAGGGGTGTGCCATCACATGTATTATTAAATATTTTGTGCTTTGCTGTTAGGAAATGCTCGGAGTTGTTATTCTCAGTCTCAGCTGTCCATGTAGTTTGGTCTATTGCGCATGCTCCACTGTTAGGATGGTTTAGAAGGGATTTTGCAAACTTTACTTCCTAATTAACTTGCTTTGAAATCCTATCTCAATTTCCACTCTGTCTACTGTATCGGTAGTAAATTATAACTATTCGATTGATCATTGTAGTAATATGTGATGCAAGTGATATAATGCACATATTTATAAATATATGTGAATACAAATATATTTATATATTTAGCACAACAAAAATTAATATGAAATTCTTATTGTTTATGTTTCTACCCAGTACATTTATTTCAAAAATCACCAGAGATTAACACTTACTTTAAATACTAGAATGCATCATCATTTGGGAACAAGAAATAGTCATTTGGAAAACTGTATCAATGTTATTGGCACAATTTGCCTGGTGTCTATAGGGCTTCTGGTAATGTTAGTATCTCCTAACACTTCTTTGACCATGGAAGAACAGTAGCACTGAGTCATACTGTCATGTATAAGTATTGCTGTTTCTTCCCTTTCATCATCAGAGGTCTGTTAATTTTATGAATTTGATAGATTTTATCCTTTGTTTCTTATGGTTACATTCGCTTTATATCCAGATATCGCTGATTTTCAGATGCATGCATTGTGAATGTTCTGTAGTTGATGTGATGTACAGACAACTAAAATAAAACTCATTGCGGTGATAACTCTCAAGATGGTGGAGGAGAAGCTGGAGGCGAAAATGCTTAGAAAGCAGTTTAAGTGATCCAGAGAAAAGTCCTAGGCTAGAGTCACATCAAGTGTACCATTATAGTACAGAGAGTTTGGCCAGAGAGGAAAGATCCATGCAGATTGGTTAAGGAGTCAGATCTAAACACTTGCCTGTGTCCATGGTGCAGCAGCCACCATATCAACAAAAAGAGCCCAGAACAAAAGCACCAGAGGTTGTGTGCAAGTGTATTCTACTCAAGCCAGCAAGAATTGACAAGGAGCAAGAAACTTCATCCTGCTGATAACAGTCAGTCACAAAACATGAAGAGTCCGGAAACCAAAGGATAGGCATGAGTACACCCCCAGACATCCTCACTCCTTCTTTCAGAGCAGCAGTGAGAAAGTAGCCCCTCTCCCACCACTGTAGAAGAACTCCATCTTTGATCCTGACAAAGACTGGGCCAGAGCAGCTAGCACACAACTCAGGCTTGGAAGAAGACAATAGAAGCCATTCAACAGGTCACAGGAACCTGACCTGCCTAGCTTGGCTCCACTCAAAGGAAAGTTGCCCTTCCCAGGCAAATGAAGCTCCTCCCATGGAGGAATGACTTTCTTCACTGGGTAAACAGAGCCAGAGGTTGGCCCACCCCACTTCAGTCTAGACAGCCGAGCCAGCAGCCGGAGGGGTAAAAGAAAAACAATTGAAACTCAGTAAACAAAAATCTTGAGAATGGCTCCAGGCTGGGTTCTATGAGTGCTTCAGGAGCTAGCATCTCAGGGAAAAGCTATTGAATGTTGACAAGCTCTAACCCTACCCAAAATTTAGCTTCATCAAGAAACTAAGATAGAGGAAACAACCACCTGTCTCTTTTGTGATACTCAAAGCAGATCTCCCTCCCACTATACTAGCTTGGTGGAGGATCATAAAGGCCTGGGTAAAGCAGAGATTCTTTCTGCCTGCTCAAACAAACTTAAAAAATAATCAAGCCACGGGAAAACCAAACACACCACAAGCAAACCAGAGACTCCACCAAGAGACTGGTTACTAACAGAGGGAAGATACAAGATCCTCTCCCCCCCCCCCCGAAAAAAAAAAAAAACAGTCAAAGAACTTTTTTTCTACCTAATATTTTATTTTTTTAAAAACTGTTTTCTATTTTTTTTCATAATTTTTATTTTAGGTGTGTGTGTGTATATGTGTATGTGTACATATATAAGTGTTTATGTGTTTCCTTTACCACTTATTTTTTCCCTTTTGGTCTTTTTTTTTTTTTTTGCATGACTTAATTGCTGTTCTGCTCATCCCCAGATATATACCAGTTTTCGATTATTAGACCTTATCCTTCATTGTGTACATACTTAATTCATAAATTGATTACTGAATTCACAAACTCTTAGTCTTAACTCCTTTAATATTAGTATTAATTCTTTATACTTACATAAATTTAAGTGTTTCATTTTAATTTTTCATTTTTTTCATTTTTCATTTTTATTTCTCTCCTCCTTTCCTTTAATCATTTTCCTCTATCAGTATTACTTCCTTATACTTATACAATTTTTAAATGTTTCATTTTTTAAATTTAAATTTTTATTTTTTCATTTTTTCTTGGTTTCTTTATCACTCTCCTCTTTTCCTTCTACTGGTTTTCTCTCTGAAATTAGGGCTTGGTTAAATTCCCTCTTTCCTTTTCCTTATCCACATTCCTCTAATCTTATTTACTCCCCACAATGCTCCCAAAATCTTTCAATTTCTGGTCTGATGAACTCCCTCTTAGATGTTCTTAGTCCATTAATTCATAGTTGATTATGGTTGAACTAGAATATATCTGTTGAAATAGATTGTATCTGTACTCATTTTGACTGTGTCGATCAATCTGTACAACTACAGAATTCTGGATGATGCTCGCCAGCATGAAACTGGTTTTGTTTTCATACTAAATGGGCAGCATAAGCTGGAGAAACACAAGAAAAATGGCACATACAGGAATCTCAAGTGGCACTCATGATAATCAGGTGACAGAGCAGTTAATGAATAATCTCGAGGAGACTTCCCAAAATGCTCTAAAAACATTACTGGTGAACAAGATGAATGAAAAAATTGAAAGCATGAGTGAGTGTAATAGGGAGCAAGATGCGTTAGTCAAATATTAATACAGGAATTTCCAAAAAAAATGAGGCTAACCAAAAATTAATACGGGAAACTTGTGATCATGAAGAAGCTAATCAAGATTAATACCGGTATTGTGGGAGCGGGATAGGACTAGACAAAGATCAATGGAGGCATTCATGGAATCCATAAACAGACAGCTGAAGGAATCCAAGAAGGCCACAAATTGAATGCTGAATGGAGCCCCTCAGAAGAAAAGGGAGTCCAATGAAGCCATAACCAATCAACTGAGGAATTTGAAAATGAACACTGAAAACCAAATCAAGGAAATAAAGAAGTCCACATAAGATCTAAAATGAAGCTCTAAGAAGGAATTTGAAGCCATCAAAGCTGACGTATTAGAAGGAAAGAAATAAAAAATAATGTGGAAAATCTTGACAGTAGATTAACCAATTAGAAAACAAGTAGGAAGCAATTAGAAAAATTCCAGATTTCTCAGCAGAGATAATAACAGCAAGAGGAGACTAGAATGATGTATGCCATGCCCTAAATACAAACAAGTGTCAACCAAGAATATTGTACCTAGCTAAACTCTCCTTCATAACTGAAGGTCAAATAAAACCCTTACATAGCAAAGAAAAATTGAAAAAATATATCTCCACCAAGCCAGCCCACAAAAGATAGTTAAAGATGTCCTACACATAGAAAACCAACAAGAGCACAACAAAGGCCAAGAAACTGCACCCAAACAGAGAATCCAAGAAGCATAAGAAGAACCCAGTTGTCACAACCCTCAAGAAGGTTGATAACATGGCAGGAACTACCAAAAACCTCTCAGTCTCAACTCTCAGCATTAATGGATTTAACTCTCCAATTAAGCAACATAGACTGACTAGTTCGATAAAAAAAAAACAAGCCCCTTCTATCTTCTGCCTTCAAGAGACACACATTGCCCACAAAAACAAAAATATTCTAAAAGTGAAAGGCTAGAATATAATCTACCAAGCAAATGGCTCCCATAAATAGGCAAGAGTTGCAATCCTAATGTCAGATAAAATAGACTTCAAATTAAAATTAGCAAGAAGTGATAAAGGTTGATAAATACTAATTAAGGGATCCCTCTGAAGATTATTACAATTTTAAATATCTATTCACTGAACAATGGAGCCCCCAAATTTATAAAAGAAATACTACTTTCCCTCAAATCTCACACAGATCCAAAGACATTAATTGTTGGGGACTTTAACACACCACTATCCCCATTAGATAGATCAACCTGGCAAAAACTCAACAGAGAAACCTCAGATCTAAACTGCATAGACAAACTAGACTTAACCCACCAGCATCAGAATACATGTTCTTCTCAGCAGCATGGGGAACATTCTCCAAAATAGATCACATTATAGGACACAAAGAAAATTTATCCAAAATCAGAAACATTAAAATTATGCCCTGAATTCTCTCAGTCCACAAGGGAATAAAATTAGAACTCAACACCAAAAGCCAACAAAGAAAGTCCTATAACATATAGATGCTGAAAACACTGTTGACCCACCAGTGTGTCATGGAAGAGATTAGAAAGGCAGTTCAAATGTTCATGATATTTAACAAAAATGAGCACAGCTCCTCTGGGACACAGCAAAGACAGTACTCAGAGGCAAGTTTATAGCTCTGAGGTCCTATATCTTTCTTTCTTTGGTATGTTCTTCCTGTATAGTATAACTCCTTTTTTCACTGTGTTTGATTTCGGTGCCTTGCATCTTGTATATATATATATATATATATATATATATATATATATATATATATTTAATTTGGGGAAGGAAAGGAAAAAAATGCTTAACTAGGGATACAGGTTGACCCCATTGTAACAAGACACTATGTTGAAAATGAACTTTACCACTTCATGCAGGGAGGGAGGGGGTGGCGTGGGGGAAGGCGTTGGGAATGTGCAAGGGAAGGTAGTATAGGAGAAAAACAAAGGAGGGTGTAACAATGCTCAATAAGAAATGTACTCATTTCCTTATTCATGTAACTGTAACCCCTCTATACAGTATCTTTACAATAAAATATATATATATATATATATATATATATATATATATATATATATATATCATTGCTTATTTGGGGACTTAAACACATTGGAATATGTAATGTGGGCCTCCCCTGTTCATCATAGCCAAGGTGTAGAGTAAGCCCAGTTTCTCCTCAACTCATGAATGGTTCAGGAAAACACTTTAGATTCAATAATATTGTATCATTGAAAAGAAATGAGGACCTAGACAAAACCATGTTAAGTGAAATTAGCCAAGATCACAGAGACAAAGAATGCATGTTTTATTTCATATATAGAAGCTAGAATTAATTTATAAATATATAAGGAAACATTTTGAAGTGGTACATAAATGTTCATAAGTATGTTAACCAAGGTATGGGAGATTTAGGGGAAAACTCAAATCTCAAATGGTGTAATTCCTTAGAAAGGCTAATTCACAGTCCAGCAAAATAAATACCAGTAAATGGGTACTCAAAAGGGAGAGGGTGGAACTAAGCTGGGAGTCGATGAATGAAGGAAGGAAATAGGCAATGCAGTAAAAATTCAATTCATAATCAACAAAATTAAGAAAATTGAGGGAAGGATTAGGATTGGGATGGATGAGAAAGAATGATAAAAGGAGTGAAGTTGATCAAGATGCACTGCATTCAAGAACTGTTTTATTAAATGGCAGCACAGGTAAGGATATTAATAAAATGTAACCACATTGTTGATATTCTTTTGGAAGCAGGGATTAAGTCTACTTCTGACTGGCACTATCTATAATGCCCAGCATATGATAGCAAAACTTCCTGGAAGAAATAAAACATTGTTGAAGAGCCAGCTACTTTATCTCCTATAGTTGGCAAGTTGTATATAAATCATACTACCCCTCCTACATGTTGTGCTGTTCCAAGGGTTTTTCTACTTATTTCCTTAATTAGGTTTATAACAAACCTGTCATCATGTGATACATCCTAATGTAACATCAAATTTTTCATTAAAAGAAACACACAAAAAGATAAAATGATTTTAATTAGGTCCATCTCTGAGGTAATTGTATGTTAAAGAGGCAAATTTGATGCCATCCCTTTTTGTCCTGTCTTTAATATTAATTTCTATTTTATTAAACATAGAGGAAAATCACTCCCCCCTTAGAAACATGAATTAAATGAAATCTAAACTGTTCTATAGGTTTTCATTTGCACCTGATGCTCTTAGCTCTCTCATACTTCCACCATTATTTCTGGTTTTCCCCAGGAAATTTTCTCATGTGCTTCCAAACATATATGTATTTATAGCGCATCAGGCTATTCTGTCACCACATACTGTGTAGCCTGGGTTCACTGAGTAGAGCTATGTGTTCAGCTAAGTCTTCTCTGCAGTCCACTGTTTCACTCAACTTTCTATCTTCCCAAGCCCAACCAACATCCTTCTTTCAACCCTTGATCTTAATGGACCACCTTGTCAGCACAAATGGGGAGGAGGAACATTCCTTCACAGGTTCATTGCTAATCCACGAATATGCATTGGAAACCAGTGCATTGTTAACTTCCTTTCTTATTCCCTATTCAAATCAGAATCATTAATTAGTGGGAATAGACAAAAAACATGAGTAAAGATCATTGAAATAACTCTAGTACATTTTTTCTTTTGTACATTTACTAGAAAAGGAAACAAAGATTTTATGTACTTGAAAATTTACAAAATGCGTATAACACTAAATGTGCTATTTGTGATTTGTGTTTCAAATTATGCCCTATGTTTTTGATATGTATTCATGATTTAGAGAACCCATTAATTTGAACTACCATATATAATTATATTGCAGTAATTCAATACAGTTACCTAGCTCCATAGTAAGGGAAACTGTATTTATAATTATTTTTTTCTTTCTCCAACTCTTTACTCCTGTTTCTAAGAGCATTTATGGAAAAGTTTGGCTAACACATCATAATTAGAAGGGAAATCAATGAGTATTAGATTTGATGTGCAAAAATCTTCAAAAAATTATTTGCCAAGTTTTTCCTTATAGAATACAGAAATTATACTTACAACCATTATATAAATATAATTTTTCCAGTATCATATATTGTTAATAATGTAATCCTTATTTTCAAATAAGGAAATTGAACACATATTAATCATTTAATGTACAAATATGTCATCTTTATCTTTCCCATGTAACTCAAATTTGTGTTTTCCACTTCCATTTGTTTTAATTTGCTGTTATTATTCATTTATTACTGACTTATATATTATATTTATTATGTATAACACATATATTCATATATATGTATCATATATTACATAATTTACTATTTAATACATAATTATATTTAAAATAGTATATAATGCATGTTATTTGTGTTACAGACATATATTATGTAATACATATTATAATATATAAAATATAATACAAATATATATATTTCTCTCTACAGATGATTAAACTCAGTCATTATTCAGTCTGCTTGATAGGCAGACATTCAATGAGTTGTTACATGCCTTCAATCCTATGTGCTTTGGTTATTGCTTCAGTAATATCTTGTATTTTTTCCCGGGATCCAGCCTTCTTACTTATAGCCTCCCAAATTAAAGTCTCAGAAAAACGTGCCAATGTTTGCTTGAACAATAATGCTCCTCATTTCTGCTTCTTGAGGAGTTGTACTACTGACATGTGCCACTATGTCCAACCTCTTTCATGACTGTTCTGTCCTTCCTTTTCTGTGTTTGTGTATATAATCTTTGTAAATGTTTTATGCTTTTCTGTAGTTTTGAAGTTATGCTATTTTTTCATTTATTTAGTTTTTGTTTATTCATATTTAAGAAATACTTCTGTATGCTAGAGATGTAATGATATTCTGCTAAATTTGTATAATGGTACAAAAGGTTAACTATTGTATATAGTGTGAGTTTAGAACCTATTTGCCCTAAAGATTAGGACAATAATATTTGCAAGAGCCCAACATTATTCTCTAATATAAAATATAACCTCCCTAATGACAAGTCTTGAAATATAAATAAGAATGTCTAGTCTCTCAACCAATTTCTTTGGTTTGTTTATCTATCTCGATGACAATACTTTTACCTTAATTAAGTGACAATTAGTCTTATATTTTCTTCATTATCTTGAATAGTTATATTTTAATGCTTCATGAACTCTAATATTAACTTCCTGCTCTTTTCTGTTGTATAGTAGTTACAAAATCTACCAGAAGCTTTTTTATTTTTATAATAGTTTATTAATAATTGTCTCTTTTAATTTTAATATGTTTAGCATTTTAAGAACTGCTTTGCTCAAATTTTCAGTAATATGATAATAAATGTGTTTTCTGTGCCCCAGACTTTAATGTATTCCCCTTGAAAGAATGTCTTTCTTCAAATGTAATGAATTTCATGATCTTAATTAGATAGGTATTATCTGTTCAACAAAATTCTCCTTAGTTAACAGTTCATGTCATAAAACTGGTGTTGAATTTTTTTTATTGTGAAAATTCTGTACAGAGGGGTTACAATTCCATGGGCAATATAATAAGTACATTTCTTATCAAGCATTGTTGCCTTTTTTCCCCTTCCCATCCCTTCCCATCCAAACCCCATCCACCCACCATACTCACTCCCCCTCCCACCAAAGTTGTAAAGTTCGTTTTTCAACATAACAACTTGTACATCTCATTGTTGCAATGGTGTTGAATTTTATCCACAGACATTTTTTTATCTCAACTGTTTCGTTTTGGCCCTTTATTTGATAATATAATAACTTACTTTAACATATTTTCAAAATCAAATCATTCCTACAGTTTGTGATAAGTACTCAGATTTTTCATACTTCTCAGATTTTTCATATATTTCTAAATTATTATTTTTACTATTTTTTACTAATACTTCTAGATTTAAATATGAAGCAAACACATACATGTTGCTACCTAGATTTTTTTGGATTTTTCAAAATTATAATTACATTAGTATTACAATAAAATGATCTGGGAATCACTCTCAAAATAGAGTTGAATTATTTCTTTTCATAGCCACAAACATAACTTTAGCTTGGAGGAATATGAAAATTGTGAACTATATATTAGATTTTTGGTGACTGAAGATTCTTCTTGTATTCAGTTCCATTCCAAAGGGATGAAAGTTATAAATAAATTTTGCTAAATGCTATAGTGCATACATATACAAAGTATCATTGAAAACATCCATATACACAATTGGTACTTTCCAACTAGAAATAAAAAATGTAAGTATTGTTTCTGTGCAATATTAAATTGAGGTAAGATAATCACTAACATGAAGATGTGGCTAGCATAAGATTTGCCATTCCTGTCTTTTTAGGAACATTGCTAAGATTATCTATCCTGTCCCAAGGCTCAGCTCCCCTATCTGCTTCTGCTATCTATCTTTGCAAAGCTCCATCAAGTCCTTCTCATTTAGTCATTAGATCATTAATTAACCATTGTATCTTTTTAGGTTGTGCTTATTGACATAGAATTTTACCAAAATCATGCTTTTCTATCTCCAGTTCATACTTCACTGGTGAACTCTAGACCTACATATCCAACTAACTAATTGACAGCTGCATCTATATACTCAAGTATCTCAAAGATCAAATAAATGTCCTGCTTTTGGGTCTGATTTAACTTACTTAATTTATTGTCATATTTGTTATGATTTAACTTAATTGTCTCATTTGCTTAATCAAAGCCTTTCCTTGATTTTTCTTGAGAAAGACTTTGAGCCACAGACCTCAACAAAATTCTACCTTATCCTATTTTTTATTGTAAAGGTGATGTACAGAGGAGTTATAGTTACCTAAGTCAAGTAATTGGTGCATCTCTGTTTGAACATTGTTACCTCTCCCTTTTTCTCCTAGTTATTTTTCCTCCTGATCATCATTCCCCCAAATTGTATAATTCATTTCCAACATGGTGTCTAGTATCACTGATGAATTAGTCCACCCTTTGTCTTACTATTCTGTGTTTCCCCCTTTTCTCTCCCCAAATAAGTAAAACTTACATACAAGACAAAGGGTACAGAAATCAAAATGGAATTGTATGCTTCCAGCAAAGACTGTCATTGCTTGATGACTCATAAGAAAATGGAAAGACTTGGAGAAAATTATATTAAGTGAAGTAAGCCAGAAACATAGACAATGTTTTCCCTCATTTGTAGTAATTAGAATGTGCCTATAAATCTACAAGTATACCCAATGGATAGTAAAAGTAAAAAAAATTACAATTAGACAGGATAAATTAAACAAGACACAAAGCAGTCACATAAGACCACAGGAGGATATTCTTAGGAGAGGCTCTCAAGGGCACAATAGATGTGTGCATATGACCATATAAAACAATGTTTATAAAAATAAACACCAAGAAATGAAAAAAGAGGTTTTAATTGTATTGATTAAGTTTTTTAATTTAATACTATTTTCAAGAAGATGTAAAGAGTGGCTTCAGTTATGTAAGTATGGTAATGAGTATTTCTTTTGAATTTAATTTTATTGTCAAAATGATATAGAGAGCTGCAAAGGCAGCTCTGTGTTCCTGGATCAACAAATTGGGAAAATCTCAAACCAACAATTTAGTGATCCACCTTAAGCTCCTTGAAAATGAGCAACAAGCCAAAATCCTATCCAGTAGATGGAAACAAATAATTAAAATTTAACCTGAATTAAGTGAATTAGAGTCCAAAGCCACCATAACAAGGTTCAACAATTAAAAACAAAAAAAACAAAAATGACAAACCTTTAGCAAATCTGACCGAGAAAGAGTGAGAGTGGAAAAGAGAGATGGAGAACACACCCAAATAAATAAAAACAGAGAGGAGAATGGGAATATCATGACAGAAAAAAATCAAGATTCAGAAGGGAATACTTTGCGAGCCTTAATGCTAATGAATTTGAAAACTGGGAAGAAATGGAATAATTTCTAACAAGTATTGATATATCCAAAGTAAACCAAGAAGATTAAAACCAACTGAACAGATCCATATCAACTATTGAAATAGAAATTGCAAAAAAAAAAGACCTCCCATCCAAGAAAAGCCTAGAATCAGATGAATTCACAGCTGAATTCTAAAAAGACTTCAAAGAATAATTCACTCCAATACTCCTCAAACTCAATAATGAAATTGAAAGTGAAAGATTACTCCCAAACTCATTCTATGAGGCCAGCATAACCCAAACCAGATAGGGACCCATTAAAGAAAGAGAACTGTAGACCCATTTCTTTGATGCACATCGATGTAAAATGTCTCAAAAATTGTTGGCCAAACAACTTCAATAACTAATAAAAAAAAACTCATTCACTTTGAACAAACAAGACACATTCCAGGGATGTGAAGCTGGTTCAATATACAAAAGTCAGTTAATGTAATTCAATGCATCAATAGGAGCAAGGAAAAGGACCACATGAGTAGATGCAGATAAAGTATTTGACAAGATCCAATAATCCTTTTGGATGAAAGCTCAGGAAAAACTAGGAATCCATGGAACATACCTCAACATAATAAGATGACAAACCTACAGGTAGCATTATACTTAATGGTGAAAAGTTAAAACCATTTCCTCTAAAATCAAGAATGCGGCAAGGAGATAAGCTCTCTCCACTCTGCTTCAATATAGTATTGGAATTCTTAGCCAGAGCAATAAGGCAAGAAACAAGCATAATGGGGATCTAAATAGGGAAAGAAGATGTAAAACTCCCTTTGCAGATGAAATGATCCATAGACTCCTCTCCCAGGTTACTAGAGCGGATCCCAAACTAGGCAAAGTATATCACCTTTACAATTCAATAACATCAAATTTAAAAATAAAATTAAAAAATGTGAGTACTGTGACTTGAACTCAGGACCTGGACTTTGTCCCATGGCTTTATTGCTAAAGGCTGCTATTGTATCACCTAGGCCACAGCTTTAATCCTGGCTGTTTTTTTGGTAGTTAGTTTAAGATAAGGGTTTTATGGACTTTCCTACTTGGGTGAGTTCAAACTGCAATCCACAGATTTCAGACTCCTAAGTAGCTAGTAGCTACTAGCTATAACCATGAGCAACAAGCACCTCACTTTTCACTAGATATTTTTTAAAAAATATTTTTATTATTTTTAAGTAGTTGTGCAAAGGTGCTGCCATTCATAGAACTTTGGTTTGTGTTTGGTCTAGTTGACAGATTGTAATCTTCTTAATTTAAGTCCCCCATTTTTCCAGGATCACAACACATACCACTAGATCCAGGTTCCTTCTATTGAGATTGAGTCTCATGCACTTTTCTGTCCCTGCTTATCTAGAAGCATGATTCTACCCATTTCAACCTTTCACATATGCCAACTATACAAACTTTCATGCTCATGCTGGACTTGAGCAATGACCCTTCCAATTCTCAGATAGCTAGGACTGTGAATGACCCAATAGGGCCCAGAAATTTTCTGAGTTTATTTAATCATTATGTGTCATGGAATGCTATTTAATACCTAATTAAATAAAAATACTAATTAGGCACTTTAAAGTATTTTTCATGCTTTAATATACATTATGTTGCTATGAAATGGTGTTTACTAGTAAACAGTTGTGAGAAAGACTACTACATTCTAAGTAACTTTAAATTTTAGATCACCTAGCTAAATACTCAAACTTATTGAATCAAATGTGATTCATTTGTTGAACAAGAAGTACTTTATTAGAGAATTTTGAATAGTATTCATTTAGAGTAACTCAGAATTTTCAGCATTTTTCTAATTATACAAGAGCATTAGTATTTAGCTAAAATCAGAGCCAATTTATGTGTGATGACTAAGTTGTTGATGTACAAATCTAAAGATTTCTTTTATGAAATGATTGTCAAATAAATACATTTGCTTCAATTCAGAAGATCTTTCATGCTTTAAATGAATATTTTGTAAAATCTTTACCAACTTGGAAGTTCTCAATATATCTCAACACATTTTAGTCTTTGTATTTTGAAATCAGTAACAAAAAAAGGAAAGGGAGAAAATTACACAAGTGACTAAGGGAGACAGGGCTGTTGGAGTTGACTCTTGTACTCATTTTGCTCAGTGCTAATTTCTTTTTTGGTGGGAGGAAGTAAAATCTTATCCTTGCTGTCAACAATGCTTACTGGCTTTTAAATCTTGTAGTGTGGTACAGAATTCACTCAATTATGCTAACCCTGCTTTGTTTGTTTATCTTGGTTGCTATTCATTACCATGATATATTCATGAATACTTTAGAAAAATATTTTTTATCTATTTTGTTTCTGTAGAATTATTTCCACATTTTAATCTTTGAGTATTTGTATTATAGATACATCAAGAAAAGTGGGATTTTTGGATGTTGTTCAATCATGCTTGCAATTGTAGCTACTTAAGAGGATAAGATCCACATTATCTTGGTTCAAAAGCAGTTTAGATCAAAAAGTTTCTGAAACTCCATCTCCAATCACTCAGCAAAATTATGGAATGGAAGCTTAACTCAAATGATAGAGTACCAGACATACAAACAATCTTAAAAATTGCCAGAATATGTTCAAATATTGATAACACAGTACCTTCAAAAATAAAAAAAAATACAGGAGAGAAATAAATCTGTTAGTTACTTTTTAATGTCTCTAATAGTAAAATTCTGCTAGGGCTACTAGGGATAATTTTTTTATTGTGAAGTTTGTATTTGTAAAAAATCAGATTGTATAAAATCAAAATTCTAAAAGGTGTCAATCACTGTGGATTCTAGACTAAGGGGACTGAGATTCAACTTTTAGAAAACCCAAAAAGGAATGTATTTTTAAAATATTAATAACTAAATATTTCTTAATAAAATAGCCTGTCATAAAATAATAAGATAAAATATATTAAAATCTGGCTAAACAGTTAACCAAGACATATTTAGAAGGTTGAAAGATACTTTACACCATGGAAGAAAATACTTAAAGTATATGTAAATGAAATTAGTAGAAATAATTAAGAAAATAAAATTAAGCCTCCTTGGATTATGAAGTATTAAATGAAGTATTAGCTTTACTTTATGATAAGTAGTCAAAGTATGAACATTTGTATTTTCAAAGAATCTGTCTTCCATTCATACTTATGATCTGACTAGTAATTTCACTTTTCATAGGATCTTGAAAGCTATCCATTTGATTTAGTTTTTTTAATTGCAAAAAATACTGTAATTTTTTTTGTAAAACTACTGTACAGAGGGGTTACAGTTACATGAGCATGATAACGAGTACATTTCCTATCAAGCAGTTATGTCCTCCTTTTTTTTCCCTAACCTCCCTTTCCTCCCACCTCCACAACTACACTTCCTGCCTCCTCACCTAAATTGTAAAGTTCGTTTTACAACATAGTGTCTTGTACATCTCATTGTTACAATGGGATAACCTGCATCCTTATTTAAGCATTTTGTTTTTTCCCTTCCCGTCCCCGAATTAGAGAAATGGATATACAAGATTCAGGGCACCAACATCAAATACAGTGAAAACAGAAGTTATACCATGGGGGAGGTACATACAAAGAAACAAAAAAAAATCATGTGGTACATTATAAATACGTTAGGAACAATAGCAAGAAAGAAAAAACTACTTGTGTCCCTATCTTGGGGTTCATTTCGCTTAACATCATCTTATCTGGTCATACGTACATAACTTTGACCCTTTTCTGCTTGTCCCAGTTTTAAGCAACATGTATTGATTACAGGATATTTAGCTAACAGTAGTTAATAGTGGCATTTTTCTGCTCACCTCACATGAAGTCTTCCTTGCAATTGTCATGCTGATTTTGCAATTTATATTCTTATCCTTCAAAGCTAAACTAATAATTTTAGGAAAGAGTGATTTGATAGCTGGTTTCCACCAAATGTGATCTTCATAGTAAATGAATTCACATTTTGAAATACAAATTTGATTAGATTATAACCTTGCTTAAAACCCTTCATTGTGAACCTATTTCATTTAAGATAAAGTTTCTAGGCATTGCTGAGGCCTTTATCTTTGGTCCTGTTCATTACAGTTTTTTTTGTTTGTTTTGTTTTGTTTCATTTTATTTAAAGTTCTGCTTTCTGCATTTTATAATCCATTCTTCTTTGTTTTGCTGGTCCTGGGGCTGGAACTCTGAGTTTGTGTCCTGCCCTGAAGCTAATGCTCCAGCACTTGAGCCACAGTGCCATTTCTGGCTTCTTGTGAGTAAGGTATTGGAGATAAGAGTCTCAAGGATTTTCTTGCTCAGGCTGGCTTTGAAACACAATTCTCAGATTTCAGCCTCCTGAGTAGCTAGGATTACAATTGTGAACCTCCAACACCTGGCCTAATCCATTCTAATTATATGCCACACTCATTTACTTTCTTATTTTATCATCTTTGCTTGGTATTTTCCACTCCACATATTGAAAATGTCCACTTACAAATTCCAACTCATCTTTGCCCTAAGATCTCCTAGCTTCTGAAGACCAGTAATACATCCCCTTGTGAAGCTTCCATGGCTTAGATATTTATCATAGTTATCAAGATTATCTCTTTCTCTTTCTCTCTCTCTCTTACACACACTCACTCTTTATCTCTATGCCTCCCCAATCATTGTTCTAGGAATTGTTAATTAACACTATGAGGTTATCTTGATTTTGCTATCATGTACCAACTATGTAACATGATATCTGGCTCATAATAAGTTCCTAATAAGTACTTGTTGAAATAACAAATGAATAAATTATGAGGAATAAATTAAGTATGTTCAAGTCCTGAAGTATATCATTAAAAGTACAAATGCCTCCACACTATTATACATTTTCAAAATTCTAGAGATTTTAGAATTCCATTATCTGTACTCCAGCCAGAGAATTCTTCTTCAATTCAAAGGAGGAATGTTCACTTATTCAGTGCCTTCTAAATATAATATCCTCTTCTTCTCTGAATTTGTTATTGAATATCTTATATGGAAAACTTATTTCTCTAAAGCAATGAAAATAGGGGATATTCAACTACTCACAGTGAAATTTAAAGCAGATAAATGCATTTTCAAATTCTCTGCTTTCTTCCATGTTCTTATTACAAGTTGCCTGAATCAATTAGCACCTGAGTAATTGTCGTTTTATTTTAATGCCAAAATTCAATAACCAAAGATTCCTTTAACTTCTGCATTTTAGCATTTAAGCACCAGCCATAAGCCAGGAGTTACACCTGAAGTAAAATCTAGTTATTTGAGAAAAGTATGCAGAATTTTAGCAAATAATGGGCAAAACCGTGTGTGTGTGTGTGTGTGTGTGTGTGTGTGTGTGTAGCACTTTAATAAGATTGATCCCTCTTCATACTCTCCTTTTCTCCATCTTCACAAGCACATTTTATTCAATAACATTTAGTGAGTTTAATATTGTCATCCTCATTCACAGAGGGTGAATTTCAGTACAGATTACCCTCTAACTTTTTTCAACTTTTCCCATACTCTCAAACAATCCCACAGTAACAAGTAATATGTGAGTGTATAATCATACACATAAACACAAATAATCATGAGTTTTATATGTGTGTGTGTGTGTTTATCTTTTAAGTCTAGCACTGAACTAGATGAGATAAAAGATGCAACCTGTGAAGACCTGAACTTACTTTACTCTAACATTATCATATCTAATTATAGCCATTTTTCTACAAATCACATAGTTTAATTGTTATTTGTGATTAAGTAATATTTCACTGTGTATATGCATGTATACATATAGACATATATGTCTACTTTTAGTCTTTTGTGGAAACACCATACTGAAAAACCTTTAAGGAAAAACATTTAAGTAAGAAGTCTTTCTGAATGCCAATTACTTTTTTTCTTCATCATTCTAGAAGTAAAACTCTAATGGGATTTGTTTGGTTTGAATCTTGGGGTCACCATTTTCCATCAGTTTTTATTTTCTTCAAGTTTAGAAAAATTCATATTGTATTGGTATCTTTTTAAATCATTTTATTAGAGAATTTCGGAGTTGAACTTTCTGTCTTTTCCAATGTGAATAAATCACAGTCTACAGTTTAACATTATACAGAAGTAATTTAAACCAAAATCTGAGCATTTTGTGTAGTCTCTCTCTGCACTTAACCACAAATCAAGTGATTGAAAGGGACCTTAGAAAGTGAAAAGGATTCTACTCTGATTTGGATAATTTGTATTCTATTAAACTAAATTTTCTATCCTTGGTTCCATTAGTATTATCTGCATAAGAATGTATAAAGGAAGAATTTTGTATGCATTAAAAGTTACTGACATTATAAAATTCCTCACAGTATAATCAGGACAAAATTAGTACAAGATTTTCCTTCTGGCCAAAGATGTAATCTCAGTTAAATGTGATATATAACAAAAATTTCAGTAGAACCTGGGGGGAAATATATCTCAAAAGATACTAAAAATATATCTAAAAGCATTTTTATATCTATAGCTACATAAACTACTCCAGAATATTAGTCAGATAATTTATTTCATAAAACATAATTTTGGTTGCTTGTTAATATCTTTGAATATCATAAACTAAGAAAATATGAGAATTGGGGAAATAATTTTGTATAGTTAAGCTTTTGAAAGCACAGCTTTGATTAAAAGATAGTTTTATTGGTTTGAAAGGAACAAGAGGAAAACAAGAAAGTTTCTGACTGAGATATTTGAGCAGGAGTAGCGAGACCTGACCTTCCCAACAATCTCTGAGCAAGAGAGGTTATTATGCAAATGGACGTGTCCAGCTGTTATTCTTTTCCATGGTGGATAAAATAAAAGAAAATGGGCTCAAATTGTTGCATGGGGGACTTAGGTTTGGCAGCTCTGCAAATGGTGCTCTGCCTACTAGCCTGAGGAAAGTGACAATTGATTGCAGGAGGGTGTAAAGGAATACTGATTTCACTGCTGATGCATGGTGCCTACATCCCCATTCCAACTGAAGGCCAGTTAATGCTAATGAGTAGGACATTGTGTTCAATTTAAAGTGTACAACGGAATTTCCTATAAAGATTACTGAGAAAGTATCATCAGTGTTCAATATTTTAGAATTATGAAATGGTATAACCTCCATCATTCCTTGATATTATTTTTAATGAAAAAAATTTTTAAGAGCTTTAACTTCTAAAAATCTTTAGTTTAAGAGCTTTAACTTCTGAATATAGTAGTAGAAATAATTCATCAATTTACAGGAATTTCTATTTTTAATAGCTTTACACATATATTTACTTATATCTTGTGTAAATATGATTTTTTTTTCATTTCACAAAACATGAAACTTGAGAAATTGGAAGATGAGCGACTTGTGTCTGGACAAGGTCCGGGAACATTTTCTAGTGTTGGTCTCTCTTGCTCAGCCTAAGAGTCTTTAGCTTGAAGCTACTGATGATAGTGTATGGTTCTAACATTTCTCTGGTGTTTATAAATGGGCTTGAATAGAAAAGCTAATTGGAGAGCTTATCATTCTCTCCAAACCTTCAAGAATCTTCTTGGAACTTGAATCTGGCAATATTAACAATGTCAGAGAGTCATAAGTTCTACTAAAAATATTGAAAAGCATTCCCCAAGACCTTGAATCAAAAGAAAACAGAGGGAATATCCAGAATAAAATATGAAAATGATCTTAGCTTTTGTGGCTCGTGCCTATAATCTTAGCTACTAAGGAGACTGAGATCTGAGAATCATCTTTTGAAACCAGCCCAAGTTTGTGAGACTCTTATCTTCATTTAATCACTAAAAACCTAGAATTGGAGCTGTGGCTAAGTGATAAAATGCCAGCCTTGAGCAAAGCAACAACTCACGGGCAGTGTCTAGGCACTGAGTTCAGTTCAAGCCCCAGAACTGGTGTGTGTACATGTGCGCCTGTGTGCACATCCACACACACACACACACAATGAATTGCTGAAAATGGCTTGGCATAGAGAGTAAGAAATGCTGGTGGTGCTTGATTATCAGGAAGAAAAGGAATAGGAGAACAGGTAAAAGCATGGGCAGCAGTGTACGTTAACCAGGACAATAAGAGGATAAGATGTATTTTTTCTACTCACCATCCTTTAGAGATTTTTCTTGCGAATATCCTCCTAAGAAATTCCCTTAGGGGGAAATTTCTAAGTATTCTCATTCTTTCTAAAAGCTAGAACTACTGTTGCATCTTGCCTTGTACTCTTTTTAAACCTGCATTGTTGGCAGTTTATGATTGTTTGAGAGTGAATATACACCTTATATTTCTATTAGCTCTCAGAATATGATATTACCTGAATATTATTGGTCTCTGTTCATCAGGAGACCTCGAATAGCTCAGAATCCCAGATACCTGGGAAGTGAGATTAGCTGTGAGTCAACATCAGACCAGGCAACAAAAAAATACTAATACACTAGGTGTAGTAATTCATCCCTTCCATCCTAGTTATATATATGGAAGGCATAGTCACTACCTAGGTCTGGATAAAAAAAAAAAAAAAAAACAAAAAAAAAACAGGACCCTATTTGAAAAAGAACACAAATGAACTAATGTGTGACTCGAATGGAATGGTTTCAGCCTTGAAAACATGCAGCCCTGAATTCAAACCCTCAAACCAGAAAGAGAGAGATAAAGAGAAACAGAGAGGACAGACACTGACAGAACATGAGAGAGACAGATAGAGAAAACCAGAGCAAGAGGTAATCAGAGAAACAAAGAATGCACAAACAAATGAACAGTCCTATATAGAAATCACAGATCATTAGATTAAAAAAATAATGTGACAGGTCAAAACTAAAAGTCATGGAAAAAAACAATATGAAAATAAATGACAATTAAACCATCCAAATGGCAGGGTATATAACTGTGTATGTAAGTCGTAAAAGAAGCATGAATGGGAGGAAACAAAACAATGGAGTAGATTTTACTGTATGTGTCTGATTACTGAAATCCTAATATTATTAATTATGTCTAACAACCTTTTTAATATTTTTGGTCTTTTTGTGTATATGCTATACTGGGGCATCAACTTGCTTAGTTATTTTATTCAAGGCTGTTGCTCTGCCACTTGAGCCACAGATCTACTTCTGGACTTTTGATGGTTAATTGTAGATAACTGTAGACAAGATTCTTTTGGATTGTTGGCTTGAACTGGCTTTCAACAGAGATGGTCAGATCTCAGTCTCTAGCAGAGCTAAGATTTATTACTTTTACTTGTTAAGGTCCTTTATATATATATATTTTTTTTTTTTGTCGGTCGTGGGGCTTGAACTCTGGGCCTGGGCGCTGTCCTTCAGCTCTTCAGCTCAAGGCTAGCGCTCTACCACTTGAGCTACAGCGCCACTTCCGGTCCTTTATATTTCTATTTCAGACTATATCAAGTGAGTCTTGGTTTAAAATTCTAACTCCAGAACTTAAAAAAAAAAAAAATTGTAGTGTCAGACACATCCTGCCATCCTGAGACACACTATTCTCAGGGGCAATAATATAATAGATAATGTTTTGTGCATGTTAAATAAGATGACAAGGACTGCAAAGTGTGCAGTATTGTGTCCTTGACATTGATACTATTCAGTATGAAGTAACTGTTGATTTTCTTAATGGCACTGCTATGCATAGGCACTACAGGGAAAATAGGCAAAGAATGTGATACAGATTCTTCATGCCTAATTATTTTCACTTGATATAGTCTGTTGTATGAACCTTTGACTTGCAATGTGATTATTTTGTATCTACAAACTTGAGTTTCAAGTCTCTTCAGCTTTCTTCATGCAACCACAAGGTATATCTGGCCCTAGAATGGAGGAGTTAAAGGATTATGCTTTCCAGGGTTAAGGACATTCCTTGAAAGTCAGGGAAGGCATATAACTGAGCATCAGCCCAGATAGTAGGTTATTTTCTAAAAAAAAACTCTATGGTTTTAGTAGCACTTTTTTTTCCTTCCAGGTTATATTTGATATTAATTTTAATTTGAAATTTTTCTGCTTTTCTTATCTTCCAAAGTGAAATCCTAAACCTCCATTAACTCAGGATGGGATATTATTAGGAAATAGTTTGCTCTTGTAGATTAATTGATAGGAAGTCATACTGTAGAATGGTGCCTCTAAATTAATATGATTGTGACCTTTTGAGAAGAGGGAAATGTAAATACATCTAAGGTAGTAAATGTGAAGAGACAGAAGATTGTGTGATCAATGGAGGTAGAGATAGGAGAGAAAAATCTGCAAGTCAAGGAAGCAATGTATTTCAAATGCCAGAAACTAAAAAAGGAATTCTGTGTGTCAGGTTTAGAGGGCACATAATCCTGCTGATATTTTGTGTTCTACCTACAGATCTGTGAGACATTAAAATTAAATTATTTGAAGATAATAATTTTTAATCATTTAATACAAAGTTTTCTGAAATAAATGTATCCTATGTCTCTATCCTTTCATTCCCTCCTTCCTCTTTTCTCTTTTACTTATCCTTTTTCTCTTTTCTCTCACTCATCTTGTAATATGAATCCTGATTGCAATATACATTTATATATGTATGTATAATCTGTATTATTGGTATCAATACATCTATATCCATACCCATACCTGTATATGCATAATAAATTAATTTGCTATTTCTTCCATCTTGTGTGATATTTCAGATTCATTACCTTTAAGAAACTATAGTCTAATTTTTAAATAATGTGTCTTTTTCTTAATGTTAAGGAGTACCAATAAGATTCAGAATTATGCCTCTCAGTCCAGGTTATAACTAAACACATGGAATGATGGCAAAGACTTGTAGCAAAAATGTTTGTTTCTATTCAAAGATATTGAAGTATCTGTTCCATTGGTCCCTTGACATCTTTCTGTTTCCAATGACATGCAATCTCCTTCTTTAAGAAAGTGGAGCAAGTCTCATGACATAGGAACATGTGGGTGCACCTTTTTTCCAGGTAGACAGGGCATTTTCTTTAGGTAATCAGTGTCATGACTAATTATGTTTTGTCTCTTACAGAAGCGTTGGGCCAAGTTGTGAAGAGATTTTCTACTCCAGATAATAAGTATGCACTGCTGGCTAAGCAAATAATCCAATAGAGAACATTCTTCATGAGAATGTTTACTCCTGGAAATGTGATTTCAAGACGTGATTTTATGTAACTAAAAGCAATACATGTCACTGAACATTTTCTTCACAAAACAGTTCAACTCACAAGGTTTACTTGGCTCCTTTGCCCTATTACATCAAGAAATACAAAGAAAAAATGGAATAAAAATTAGAGAACTATAGCTTCTACATTTAGGCCAATAAAGTTTAAATGTATAATAGATCTCTCAAAAGAGGGACAAATTATGTGTATGATGTTGTGTATGCATTTCAATCAATAAGTATTTGTGAATGTTTTTAATATATAGGAATTCTAAAGGATTCAAAGCTAAAAAGGAAATATTGCCTTTCCTCAAAGTATTTTCAATCTAGTGGAAGAACCAGAGATTGGTGCAAATGGTGCTCTCCCAGACAAAGAACAGAGTACACAGATTCTGAAGTCATATTACTTTGGTTCAAATCCTGGCCCAGACATTTGCTAATCTTATCTTGAGCAAACTATTAACCTTTCTATCAGTCTGTATTTTCATTGATCTCTAAACCCCATGCTACAGGATGTCTTTGTGGACATTGCAAGCTCAATGTACAGGCAACTTACATAAAGTTCTGGATACATTGGGAGTTCTTAGAAATGGCAGATTTTTAGTCCATTAGGGAAAAGAGAAGTTGAGCAGAGGTACTGAATAAAAGTGGCTTATCACAATTGGTATATTAGTGTAGAATATTAACAATCTGGAAGCTATTCAACTTCCACTGTGCTGAGTAGCCTCACAAATCAGTTTAATGCTCTCCACAGAGTAAAACTAATGACAATAACCAAAAGGAGGGGGAGGATGGAACTACAGGGTAAATGAAACAATGTCTTAAACAGAGGCAGTGACATTACTACCACCTGCCATCACCCGTTTCCTGAGCTATCAGCAGCTGCTCTGAGGAGAACAGTATCCCTGCCTTACATAACAATTACTGGGATTACTTTCTGCAGTGAGTTGCTATTTTTCTGTTGACCAGGCACGTTGAATTGATCATTTGACATTACATCATATTCAATTTACTGTCTCATAACACTTTATTTGTATTATATAAGGAAGGAGCTGTGTGCCAGAGGGCTCTGATGGTGTTGAAATTGCCTCATTTCAGTCACTCATCTCCACCACTAATGGTTTTGCTGCCAGCTTTCAAAACTTGAATTCATTTGGCATCTTAGCTCTCAAGTAGAAGGTAGAAAATCTGCTTTGGAACATAGTTAAAGCCAGCTGGAAGCTGAATTCAGGTAAGAGCATGTACTTGGCTAGAGGTTGTGACAACAGATTTTTACCACTTGTGAAACTTTTTTGAAAACAAATTTTTATACCTTTAGATTTTCAGAAATTTGGGATGACAGTTTAAAGAATTTCCATGTATCAAGCACTCACTTTCCCCTATGGTAAGTATCTCATGAAAAAATTAGAGTTGCAGCTTTTTAATTTTTTTCTAAGTAAAATCCATACATTATTTGTATTTTCTTAGTTCATGCCTGATTTTTTTTAAATTCTATTCCAGGCTCTCTTCCATAATATATTGCACTTGGTTATCACATTTTCTTAGATTCCTTGTAGCTGTGGCAATTTCTCCATCTATGCTATTTTCTAATGATCACATTTTATAATAAAGTATTGTCCTGGGAATTTAAAAATATTCCTCATTTCACAAAACATGTTTTCATGGCTAGACTGATATTATGAAAGAGGTTGCAGATTCTGTTTTCTTATTAATATTCTAGCAAGGGTGGATACATTTTAGTTCTAAAATAATGTTTCTAATGTATCTCCCCATTGTACATTGCTTTTTCCTTCCTTAATTATTGGAAGTAAATTAAGGAGTGATGATTTGTGACTTGTATTCCATGCATTGAGGGTACATATAATATCCACATTAGTGATGGAGAATTGTCTACTTAGATGCATCTATTTGGTCCCCACTTTATTTAATTATTTATGTTGTTATATATTCACAAATATTTACTTATATTTTGAACTACAATCAAACACCATGTTGCTATTTATTTAATTGGTCAATTGTTCTAGCTTTGGCTATTGGAGCCTCTGTTTGGAAACCTGTATCTTTTCTTACATATTCCTATCAGTGTGGGCTGTTTTATCATGTTGACCTTTACTATATTGAATCTTGCCTAAGTCTCAGAATCAGCCACTTCTCCAGGAAGTACTGCTTCCTTTATGCAAAATAGTATAATTATCCAGACTGCCAGATCCTGACGTCTGGTTATTAAATATCCTTGCCATTAATGGAGGGCCCTGGCTTTTGATTCAGTCTTTAACATCACTTGTAGTTCCCTATGATCACATGGACCTCTAACTTTCCAGAACCCTTCCCTGTAGTATGTATACCTAGGGTAGCTGTGCAAAACCATCCCTTCCATTGCCTGTGTCAAAGATCATGTATCAGTGTATTGCTTCTTCAATGCCTTTGCAATCAGCTTCTCTATAATTAGCCATTTTTATCTTGCAAAAAAATCTCACATTAATTTAAAATAAATGTTTGTTATATTGAATTGAATCTGATCTTCCAAGTCTCATTAAATTATCAGAAACTGATAACTGATTAAAGTGTCACTACTCACACAAGATAGCTGAATTTTTAATAGAAATTTTCTGAAGGCAGAGACATACCCCAAGGGGATGACTGAAAACTGACAACTAATTGTTAGGGTAATATATGCAAAAAGGCTCAACTTAAGTGTCTGATCTAGCATTTTGAAAAGTAAAGAAATGGTGGGAACTATCATAATACATCAAACATGCTTAGTGTGTACGTTGTTTGGTGAATCTTCTGAGGCCTCTGTGTGTGTGTGTGTGTGTGTACACATGTGCATGTAATGAGACTTGGTCAACGGAGATTATTGGGTTTATGCTATACAGTAAAGAATTGGCAGGACTTAGTCTATGAGGAAAACTGTATTACATGCTCTACTGTCTTGTCACCTACTTTGATGTTCACTTGGATAATACTACCATTTCTAAAATAAAACAAAGTATGCATACCCCATAGAACTAGTGAGACAGTTAGGAACATTGTCGTCAAATAAGTCAGTGCTTTAGATCATCTATTACACTAAAATGAAATGAATATTTTTTTCTTTATAACCCGTACTAACATAGTATGACTAAGCACATGAAAATAGTTAAGGTAAATTTGATATTCAAAGCTTTCATTTAGTTAGCTTTTGTGTATGTAAAAGTCTGTGGGGAAGGGATTACTAAATAGGCAGAGAATTTGAAATATCAGATATTTCCTTCCCAATATGCAGATGACATATTCTTGGTTTTTCAACTTAAATCTGCTTATGCCTGTTTGAGACAACTTTCCTTCACCCCTCTATCTAGGTTAAATCTTTCAAATCTTTATGAAGAATAAGTAAATTCTATCTAAAAAAGATATATGGTTATATACATTCATAGTATTGTAGCCTAATACTTACAACTCCTTTTATATAGCAAATTCACTAACAGTAATGACAGTTTCTTTTGCTCATTCACTCACATATTTCTAGCATCTATCAAATTGCCTAGCACATGATAAGTGTTTATTTAAAAATGATAAGTGAAAATAAGTCACTGGTGGCTCATCCTAGTTACTGTCATCCTAGCTACTCAGAAGGCTGAGATCTGAGGATGGCAGTTCAAAGCCAGCCCAGGCAAGAAAATCTGTAAGACTCTTATCTCTAATAATCACCAGAAAACTGGAAGTGGTGCTGTGGCTCCAGTGGTAGAGTGCTCGCCTTGAGCTGAAGAGCTGAGGGAGAGTTCCCAGGCCCAAAGTTCAAGCCCTGGGACTGACCAATAAATAAATAAATAATAAAAAAGAAAGAAAAAGATAAATGAATGGATACATAAAAGTCCTGCTGTAACTTTTCATATTATATATAAAATATTATTATACACATATATAATTAACTTTTGTGATCTATGAATTCTTTTCTACTTAACATCTCTCAAGTTCACCATTTTTGCTGCTTTATTTGGGAAACTTATTTCTACTTGCCTGAATTTAAGCAATATTCTTCTAACTGATCTGCTCCTCTATGCCCTGCTGCTTTTCCTCCCACTCCAATCCAATTAATTTTCTCCCTAAGTGATTTTTCACTAAGATAAAAATCTGATCATGCCACCTCTCAGCTTAGTATCTTTCAATGGAATCTAATTTTCCTCAGGAAAAAGTTCAATCCTCTTATTACGTAGGTTACATTCATTCCCATGCACAGATGCCAATTCTCAAAAATTTAACTTTATTTTCTATTAATTCCATTTGATTTTTTCTGTTCCAACTTACCACAGTCTGATTCTGGGCTGGTTTAATCACTTTGACATATACTCACTCTGACTTAGTGATTTCTAGTCAATTCAAATTTACTCTTCAGTCACATAAAGGGAAATAGGCATTTTTTGTATTTTTTCCCCTCCTGTCACTCAAGTGTAGTCTTAGTGAGATGTCATGAAGGTAGATGTAGGGAATTTACACAATTGTCACCAACGTTATAGAAAGGTGAGATTTGACTGGTTTCCATCTGCTTCAAATACACATTAACCTAATTTTGATACTCTGTCAGAGTGAAAAAAATCCATCAAATACAACTCGATCATCTAGGGATGCTGGCTCCCCTCACCCTCAAAACTGGAGAAGAATGCCATATTTGATACTGGCATAAACTCTGCCATAACATCTAGCAGATAACTCGGGACACAAAAGCAACAGACAGTACCATTTTTGTCCAGGGCAAGGATTGGGTCTGTGAGAGTTGCTTTGCCCAGGGGAAGGCTGCCCTCCCCAGGAGGAAGGAATGCCTCACAGGGCCAGGGCCACTACCTGCGGAGTCCAGAGAGGTAGCCACGTCCCCCCGATGGCAATAAAGGAACTCCACCCATACCACAGCAAAATTGGCAGCACAGAGGGCTGCAGGAACCTCACTAAAATTCATTAAAAATAAATAAACAACAAGGTAGGCTATAAAAGCTGAGAAAAGATCCAGGTTAGAGTACCAAAGGGGGCTCCCCACTTTGGGAAAGACCACTGACTCCAAACAGGCCAAAACCCCAATCATGCCCAAACTCAGTCCCAGCAGCAACAAACTAGTTTCCAGCCACCTCCTCCATGCAGCACAAAAGAAAAGAAAAAAGTGAATTGTACTTTTGAGACTGGGAAGAAGGCTGCAAAGTCCCCAAGCCTATAAAGCAGAATTTTTTCTGCACACCCCAACAGCTGATTTGAGAAACCAACTAAGCAACAGGGAAAAATGATTGCTACAAGCAAATCAAAGACATCATCAAGGGGCTGGGAAGGTGGCTCAGTGGTAGAGCATTTGCCTTGCATGCATGAGGCCGTGGGTTCGATTCCTCAGCACCACATAAGCAAAAAAGAAAAAACCAGAAGTGGCACTGTGGCTCGAGTGGTAGAGCGCTAGCCTTGAGCTGAAGAGCTGAGGGACATCGTTCAAGCCCAGAGTTCAGGCCCCACGACCGGACCAAAAAAAAAAAAAAAAAGACACCATCAAGGGGCTGGAAAACAGACTTAGGGGAGTCATAAGAGCCCCCCAACTAAATAGAAGATGCTTTTCTTTACTATTTCCCCACATAATGTTTTAAAATTATTCTTTATTCTTTTTAAGTTCTTTAAAAAAATGTTCCTTCATTTCCTTTTACTTTTTGCGAATAGCTTAACTTCCTGTTTCTTTTCTGTCAGTTTTTTAAATGTGTTGTTTTAGTTTAGTTTTCTTTTTTTTTTCTTTTTTGCAAAAATTCTGTTGGTTTTTGTTTTTTCCTTACTCGTTGCTGTTGTGTTCACACAGCCTACGGTGACCTCCATAATGGCGTATTGAGCTAATTCAGACTATAAATTGATCACCCAATTCCCTACTGCACAATATTAGTATTTTTAATTTTAGTATTATTACTTCATATGTACATAGTTGGTCTATTTTTTTATTTTTTATGTATGCTTTTCTTCTTTCATTTTTGTTTATTTTAAATTTTCTTCTCTCTTTCTTACTTACAAGTTAGGTCATAATTTTCCTCCCTCTGTTCTTTCCTTTGCTACACACCTCTAATCTTATTTTTCCCTCCTATATTATATTGTATATATTAATCTTTCCCCTAAATACACCTCACCGCATTTACAATTATTTCTTCTTCTTCATTCCCTCTTCAATCTCTTACTCTATTGATCCCCATGTGTGAAACACTGAGCTAGACTATATTGGTAGTCAGTGAGACAGACAGTGCCAAAGTGGCTCAGTGTTATCGCATCGGCCCAAACAATTCTATACCTCATAACACAGATACTTATTGTTTACAACTGTTCATAATCCCCACACCTGAAACAAAATATGCCTCCCCTGACAAAGATAAGCAGAGATAAATAAGGGAACACATTTACATAATTGGGAACCTCGAAAATCAGTGCAAAGATAATGCCTGGATGGGGATTTTGTCTTTAAATTGTGCTCAGTGGTGGTATTAGGCCTATTTACATATCCTACAGAGGAGAGATAGAGTGAAATACTTATTTGAATTGTGTACCTCCAAAGTGTGCACAACCTCAGGGCTCTGAGTATGTGTTTATCCTAAAATTCTGTTTTGGTGAGGGACTGGATATATTTTCATCTTGGAAAAAAGGAGCGACATAGTGAAAATACCTATCTCTGAGTAAGAACTTCCAAAGTCTGTGCAACTACGGGTTTGGGCTTAGGCTTGCTAAAAAAATTGTGTTCTGGTGGGGAAGTGGAGATATTTTTAATTCCAAAAAGGAGAAATAGAGTAAAAAATAACCATTCTGCGTGTGAAGCTTCAATTTCTATGTAACTACAGGACGCTAGGGTGGGGCTTGTCTTAGAATTGTGATTTAATGTGTAATTAATATACTCTCCCCTTAAAGACAAACAACTATCAACCAAGAATACTGTACCCAGCTAAACTCTCCTTCATACTGAAGGTCAAAGAAAAACAGAAACAATATATCTCCACCAAAACAGCCCTACAAAAGATACTTAAAGATTTCCTACACATAGAAAACCACCAAGACCACAACAAAGGCCAAAGAAACCACACCCAAACTGAGAATCCAAGAACCAGAGGACAAACCAAGTTGCAACAGCCCGGAGACACACCTTGCCCATAAAAACAAACATGTTTTGAAAGTGAAAGGCTTGAATAAAATCTACCAAACAAATGGCCACCATAACAGGTGGGAGTTGCAACCGTAATATCAGATAAACTACACTTCAAACTAAAATTAATTAGAAGAGATAAAGAAAGTTGCCACATACTAATTAGGGGATCTGCCCTTCAGGAGAATATTACAATTCTAAATATCTATTCACCAAACAATGGAGCACCCAAATTTATCCAAGAAACACTACTTACCCTCAAATCTCACATAGATCCAAAGACATTAATTGTTGGGGACTTTACCACACCACTATCCCCACTAGATAGATCAACTCAGCAAAAACTCAATAGAGAAACCACAGATCTAAACAACTGAATAGATCTACTAGATTTAATAGACATCTACCGAATATTTCACTCAGCAGCATTAGAATACACGTTTTTTCTCAGCAGCACATGGAACATTTTCCAAAATAGACCACATTTTAGGTTACAAGGCAAACTTGTCCAAATTCAGAAGCATTGAAGTTATACCTTGCATTCTCTCAGACCACAAGGGTAAAATAAGAACACCAAAAGCCAACAAAAAAAAATTCCTGTAACACATGAAAGTTGAACAACACACTGTTGAATAACAACTGGGTAATGGAAGAGATTAGAAAGGAAATTCAAATGTCCATGATATTCAACATAAATGAACACACAAATTACCAGCTCCTCTGGGACACAGCAAAAGCAGTTCTCAGAGGCAAGTTTAAAGCTCTGAGTCCCTACATCAACAAATTGGAGAGATCTGAAACCAACAATTTAATGAGACGTCTGAAGCCCCTTGAAAAACAGCAACAAGGTAAACCCAATCCAGTAGATGCAAAGAAGTAATTAATATTAAATCAGAATTAAGTGAATTAGAATCCAAAAAAAAAAAGAAAAAATCAACAAAACAGAGTTGGTTCCTCGAAAAAATTAACAAAATTGTCATAACCTTACCAAATCTTATCAGAAAACGAAGAGAACACACACAAATAAATTCAGAGATGAGAATGGAAACACCACCATAGAAACAACTGAGATTCAGAACATTATAAAGGAATACTTCTCCAACCTTTATCCTAATAAGTGTAAGAACTTGGCAGAAATGGACCTTTCCTAGCAATTATCGACATGCTGAAACTAAACCAAGATGAATTAAACCATCTTAACAGGCCCATATCAAGCATTGAAATAGAAACAGCAATAAGAGACCTCCCATCTAAGAAAAGCCTAGGACCAGATGGTTTTACAGCGGAATTCTACAAGGCTTTCAGGGCAGAGCTCACACCAATACTCCTTCAACTCTTCAATGAAATTGAAAGAGAAAGTTCACTACCAAACACATTCTATGAAGCCATCATAATCCTCACCCCAAAACCAAACAGGGACTCATCAAAGAAAGAGAAATATAGACCCATTTCTTTGATGAACATTGATACAAAACTTCTCAACAAAATTTTGGCCAATTGACTTCAACAATTCATCCAAAAAATCATACACCATGATCAAACAGGATTCATTTCAGGGATCCAATGTTGGTTCTATATACTCAAATCAATTAATATAATTCATCACATCAACAGGCACAAGGATAAGAACCACATGGTTATCTCAATAGATGCAGAAAAAAACATTTGACAAGATCCAACACCCCATTTTGATAAAGGTTCTGGAAAAATTAGGAATCCATGGAACATTCCTCAATACAATAAAGGCTGTATATGACAAACCTACAGCCAGCATTATACTTACTGGTGAAAAACTAAAGCCATTTCCTCTTAACTCAGGAACGAGACAAGGATGTCCACTCTCTCCATTTCTTTTTAATCTAGTATTAGAATGCCTAGCTACAGCAATGACAAGATGCAAACATAAAGGGGATCCAAATAGGGAAAGAAGAAATAAAACTCTCCCTCTTTGCAGACGTCATGATCTGTGTTTAAAGAATCCCATAGACTCCACTCCCAAATTACTCAAGCTGATTCAAAACTTTGGCAAAGTAGCAGGTTATAAAATTAACCCTCAAAAATCAATGGCTTTTCTGTATGCTAACAATGAGAAAAGCATGGCTGAAATCAAGAAAGCAACTCTGTTTGTAATAGCCCCACAAAAAATAAAATACCTAGGAATTAATTTAACCAAAGAAGTGAAGGTCCTCTATGATGAAAACTTTAAAAACCTGAAAAAAAGGAAATCAAAACAGAACTTCAAAAGTGGAAAAAAAAAAACTCCCATGCTCCTGGATTGGAAGGATCAACATCAAGAAAATGGCAATACTTCCCAAGGCTATCTACAAATTCAATGAGGTACCAATCAATATTCCAACCACGTTCTTCAAGGAAATAGAAGAAGCAATCCAAAAATTTATGTGGAACAATAGCAATAACAATACTGGAAAGAATAATGCTGGAGGAATATCAATAACAAATTTCAAACTCTACTACAAAGCCGTAGTAATCCAAACAACTTGCTATTGGCACAAGAACAGACCTCAGCAACAATGGAATAGAATTGAAAACCCAGAAATCAACCCACAGACCTATAACCATCTAATCTTCTTTTTGCTTCTGTGGTGCTGAGTAATCGAACCCAGGGCCTCATGCATGCAAGGCAAGCGCTCTACCACTGAGCCACCTTCCCAGCCCCAACCATCTAATCTTCGTTAAGGGAGCTGAACAATACAATGGAAGAAAGACAGCCTCTTCAGTAAATGGTTCTGGCAAAATTTGTTAATCACCTGTAGAAAACTAAAGCTAGCTCCTTATATATCACCCTGCACAAGAATCAAGTCCAAAGGGATCAAAGACCTCAGAGTTAAAACAGACACTCTGAAAACATTACAGGATGGAATAGGAGAAACCCTAGGTCTCATTGGCACAGGCTGAAAATTTCTTAACAGAGACCCAGAAACACAACAAATCAAAGAAAGGTTGAACAAATGGGATTTCCTGAAATTGCAGAGCTTCTGCATGGCAAAGGACATAGCTAGGAAGATCAGTAGACAGCCCATAGAGTGGGAGAAGATCTTCACTAGCTATATAACCAACAAAGGTGTCATATGTAAAATATACCTGGAACTCAAAAAATTAAATCCCCCAACCACAAATCCTCAAAGAAACAACTGCATAATAAATAAGTAAACTAAAGACTTAAAGCGAAACTTCTCTGAAGAGGAAAGAAAGATGGCCAATAGACACATGAAGAAATGCTCAACTTGTCTAGCTATAAAAGAAATGCAAATCAAAACAACATTGAGATATCACCTCACCCCATTTAGAATGGCTAGAATCAAGAACTCTAATAACAACAGATGCTGGAGGGGATGTGGACAGAAGGGAACCCTACTGCATTGTTGGTGGGAGTGTAAACTTGTTCAACCACTTTGGAAAGCAGTATGGAGGTTCCTCAGAAGACTCCACATAGATCTCCCCTATGACCCAGCAATCCCACTTTTGGGCATTTACCCAAATGTTTACAAACAAGACCACACTAAAGCTACCAGCACGACTATGTTTATTGCAGCACCATTTACTATAGCTAAGATATGGAACTAACCCAGATGCCCCTCAGTAGATAAATGGATCAAGAAAATTTGGTATATATACACAATGGAATTCTATGCCTCCATCAGAAAGAATGACATTGCCCCATTTGTTAGGAAATGGAAAGACTTGGAAAAAATTATATTAAGTGAAGTAAGCCAGGCCCAAAGAAACATAGGTCCCATGGCTCCTTTATTTGCAATAACTCTTATATGTCTGAGACAAGCAGAATCGCTCAGATTAGTTGATGTTAAGAGAAATGAACCCCAAGATAAGGATTCAAATGTTTTTTTTTTTTTCTTGCCATTATTTCTAACACATTTATAAGATGATTTCTTTGTTGCTTTGTATGTCCCTTCCGCACGATATAACCCCTGTTTTCACTATATTTGATGTTGGTATAATTTGTGGAGGGGAAGGGTAAAAAAGAAATTGTTTAAATAGGAATACAGGCAGACCCACTGCAACAATGAGATGTACAAGATATTATGGTGTGGGGGGTTGGAGAAGGGGAAAGTGGGGGATGGGGGAAGATGGGAAGGGAATGGAAGGGGAAACAAAGGAAGAGGCAACAATGCTTGATAGGAAATTTACTCATTATCTTGCCCAAATAATTGTAACCCCTCTGTACTGTATTTTCACACACAAAAAAAAAAACAAAAACAAAAACAAAACGATCATTTGGGGCTGATAGGACTAGAAAAAAAAAAAAAAAACGCTCTCCACCAAAAGGTGAGAGACTGTGAAAGCTGCCTTTTTTTTATTGTAAATGCCCAAAGTCTATGCTACTACAGTGCTCTGGGTAAGTTCTAGTCTTAAATGTGTGTTCTGATGTGTAAAAGAATATAATTTCACTCCCACAAAGGTGAGATAGAGTAAAAATAGTCATCATCGATTGGAAATTCCCAAAATCTGTGCAATTACATGGCTCTAGGTAGGTGCTTGTCTTAGAATCGTGTTTTGGTGTGTTATTGGATATACAGTCACTCCCCAGAAAGGTGAGATAGTGTGAAAACATCCAACATTAATTGTAAATCTCTGAAATCTCTACAACCTAAGGCTCTTTGTTGGTACTTGGGTTCTATTGAGGAATTAGATTTGTTTACATTCTCAAATGAGCAGAAAAGCCAAAGAAACACAAGAAAATAGGAAGTCAAGGAATTTTATCTCCTACCCAGGACAAACAGGCAACAGTGCATTTAATGAAAAAATCTAGAGGATACCTCTCAAAATGCTTTACAAACTCTACTGGTTTGTAAAACCACTATTGGTTTTCATTCTGCTGAATGAAAAAATTTAAGGCCCATATAAGACTATCTATGAGTGTGATGAGGCAAACAAAAGATTAATAGAAGAATTCATGGAATCCACAACCAGAAAGCCGAATGAATTCTAAAATGAGGAAAGAAAGTCCAGTGAAAGTATAGCCACTCAAGTAACGGATTTGAGAGTGAACATGGAAAATCAAAGCAAGGAGGCAAGGAAATCCATACAAGATCTAAAATCTTCAACAAAGAAATTAAAGCCATTAAAACTGAACATTAAGAAGGAAGGGAGATAAAAAAATTAGAAAGTCTGGACAGTAGGCCAGACGATGCAGAAGGCCATATCTCTGGGATAGAGGACAACCTAGACATTGTAAAGAAAGAACAGGCAAGTATTCAGAACAAATACAAAAAATATACTAGATCTATTCTTCATATGGAAGACACCAGCACAAGGCCTAATTTAAGGCTAATGGGGGTAGAAGAGGTCTAGGAAATTTATTCAACAGAGAAACAGCAGATCTAAACAACTGCATAGACCAGCTAGACTTAACAGACATCTATAGAAATATTCTATATTTCACCCATCAGCAACAGAAGACACATTCTTCTCAGCAGCACATGGAACATTCTCCAAAATAGATCACAATTAGGCCCAAAGCAAACCTGTCCAAATACAGAAACATTGAAATTATACCCTGGATTCTCTCAGACCACAAGGGGAATAAAACTAGAATTCAACACGAAATGCCACCAAAGAAAATCCTGTAACACATGGAGGCTGAACAACATATTTTTGAATAGGCAGTGGGACATGGAAGAGATTAGAAAGGGAATTCAAATATTCTTGATATTTAACATAAATGAAACATACATTACCATCTCTTCTGGGACATAGTAAAGGCAGAACTCAGAGGAAAATTTATAGCTCTGAGTGCCTACATTAACAAATTGGGGAGAACTCAAACCAACAATTTAATGATTCACCTGAAGCTCCTTGAAAAAGAGCAGCAAGCTAAACCCCAATCCAGTAGACAGAAACAAATAATTAAAATTAAATCAGAATTAAATGAATCAGAGTAAAAAGAAAAAAAAAAAGAAAAAGAAATGTAGGAAGAATCAACAAAACAAGGAGTTGGTTCTACAAAAAATTCACAAAATTGATAGACCCTTAGCAAATCTTATCAGAAAGAGACTACACACCCAAATAAGCAAACTCAGAGATGAGAATGGAAACATCACCACAGAAACAACTAAGATTCAGAACATTATAATGGAATACTTCCCAAACTTTTATGCAAATAAGTTTGAGAATTGGGATGAAATGGAAGAAATTCTTGCAAATATTGATGTGACTAAAGTAAACCAAGATGAGTCAAACGAACTTAACAGACTCATATCAAGCATTGAAATAGAAATGGCAAAAAGTGATCTCGCATTCAGGAAAAGCCCAGGACCAGATGGGTTCACTGCTCAATTCTACAAGGCCATCAAAGCAGAACTCACTCCAATAGTCTTCCAACTCTTCTATGACATTGAAAATGAAAGTTCACTGCCAATCTATTTCTATGAAGTCATCATCACCCTCATCCCCAAACCAGGCAGGGACTCATCAAAGAAAGAGAACTATAGACTCATTTCTTTGATGAACATTGATACAAAATTTCTCAACAAAATTCTGGCCAATCAACTTCAAACAACTTCATCAAAAAACAAAAATATCATATACCATAATCAAACATGATTCATTCCAGGGATGCAAAGCTGCTTCAATATACTCAATCAATTAATGTAATACATCACGTCAACAAGAGCAAGGATAAGCACCACATGATTATCTCAATAGACACAGAAAAAACATTTGACAATATCCAACACCCCTTTATGATGAAAGCTCTGGAGAAGCTAGGAATCCAAGGAACATTTCTCAATACAATAAAAGCCCTGTATGACAAATTTACAGCCAGCGTTATCCTTAATGGCAAAAAACAAACACCATTTTTTCTAGATTCAAGAATGAGGCAAGGATGTCCACTCTCTCCATTTCTCTTCAATTTAGAGTTAGAATGCCTAGCTAGAGCAATAAGACAAGATACTAACATAAAGGGAATCAGCATAAGGAAAGATGAAGTAAAGCTGTCCCTCTTTGCAGATGACATGATCTTGTATTTAAAGAATCTCCCATGGACTCCACTCCCGAGTTACCTGAGCTGACTTGAGACTTTGCCAACGTAGCAGGATATAAACTTAATCCTTAAAAATCAATAGCTTTCCTGTGTGCCAATAATGAGAAGAATGCAGCTGAAATCAGGAAAGGAACTCCTTTTGTAATAGCCCCACAAAAATAAAATACCTAGGAGTGTTAACTAAAGAAGTGAAGAACCTCTATAATGAAAACTTGAAAAACCTGAAAAAGGAAATTAAAACAGAACTAAGGAAATGGATAAAGCTCCCATGCTCCTGGATTGGGAGGATTCACATCGTGAAAATGGCAATACTGCCAAAGGCTATGTTCAAATTCAATGCAATACTATCAATATGCCAACCTCATTCTTCAGTGACATAGAAGAAGCAATCCAAAAATTCATTTGGAACAACAAAAGACCCTGAATAGCAAAAATAATCCTTATAATTAAGAACAGTGCTAGAAGAATAAAAGTACCATTTCAAACTCAATTACAAAGCTATAATAATCAAAACAGCTTGGTACTGGCATAAGAACAGACTTGAGATCAAATGGAATAAAACTGTAGACTCAGAAATATTCCCGTAAACCTATGGCCATCTAATATTCAACAAGGGAGTCACAAAAAAAAATAAATAAAATGGAAGAAAGATAGCCTCTTCAGTAAATGGTGCTGGCAAAATTGGTGAGAATTTTGTAATTCTAATTTTGTAATTAAAATTTGTAGAAAACTAAAGCTAGATCCTTACATATCATGCTGCACCAGAATCAACTCCAAATGGATCAAAGACCTTGAAGTAGACATCCTGAAAATATTACAGGAAAGAATAGGAGAAACTCTAGGTCTCCTTGGCACAGGCTGAGATTTTCTTAATAAAAACTCAGAAACACAACAAATCAAAGAAAGGTTAGACAAATGGTATTGCATGAAACTGCAGACTTTCTGCATGGCAAAAGGCATAGCTAGCAAGATCAATAGAAAGCCTGGGAGACTGGGAGACTGAGTGACACTCTTCACTAACTATACAATGGACAAGAGCCTCATGTCTAAGCCCTCAAACTGGGAGAAGATCTTCACTAGCCATACAATGGACAAGGATCTCATATCTAAAATATACTTAGAACTCAAAAAACTAAATCCCCCAACAACAAATCCTAAAGAAATGACTACCTGATTAATAAGTGGGCTAAAGAGGAAATAAGAATGTCCAATAGATACATGAAGAAATGCTCAACTTCTCTAGCTATAAAAGAAATGCAAATCAAAACAACATTGAGATTCCATCTCACCTCAGTTAAAATGACAATAATCAAGAAATCTAGTAACAACAGATGCTGGAAGGGATGTGGCCAAAAGGGAACCCTAATGCATTGTTGGTGGGAGTGTAAACTTGTTCAACCATTCTGGAAAGCAGTATGGAGGTTCCTCAAAAAACTCCACATAGAGCTCCTCTATGACCCAGCAATCCCACTTTTGGGCATTTACCCAAAAGTTCACAAACAAGATAATGCCAAAGCTACCAGATCAACTATGTTTATCACATAATTTTTCACCATAGCTAAGATATGGTACCAACCCAGATGACCCTCAATAGAGGAGTGGAACAAGAAAATATTATATATATAGATAGATAGATAATGGAATTCTAAGCTTCCATCAGAAAGAATAAAACCACTCCATTTGTTAGGAAATGGAAAGATTTGAAAAAAATTATATTAAGTGAAATAAGCCAGCCCCAAATATATTTAGGTCCCATGGTTTTCTTGATTTGCAATAATTAGTATACATATAGGATAATCTTATAAGATGAGCTGAAAAGCTTAAATACTATGTTCATGTGATCATATAAGATGATGCTAAGTGAAATGCACCTCAAGATATGGACACAAGACATTTGTCTTTGATGTTGTTGTTTTAAATATACTGTGGATTCTATTTTTTTGTTTCCTTTGTATGTTCTTCCTCCTGTGGTATATACATGATTTCACTGTACTTGATTTTAGTACTCTGCATCTTCTATATACAACTATCTAATTTGGGGAGGGGAAGAGGAATAATAAAACAGTGAAACAAGGACACAGGATAACCCATTGCAATAATGATACTTTGGGGGAAGGGGGGTGTTTGAAGGGGTGGGGAGGAGTGGGGGAGGTGGGGGAGGGAAAGGATAATGGGACAACAACGAGGGAATGGGTAAATATGATTGACAACTAATGTACTCATTGCCTTACTCATGTAAATGTAACCTCTCTGTACAGCATCTTTAAGATAAATTGTAATTCAAAAATACAAAAAGATTCTGAAACACAGAGAAAGACCAAAATTCCACCTTAGGGTATAACTTTTATCTTACCTTTTCTTTAAATGTTTCTCTTGAATAAACAATGTAGGTATACATTTGAAGTTTGTGATACATGTTTAAGCTACACAAAGGTAGCAAAATATTATAATGACTCATATGTAAATTACGGATCATCTCATTTACATTTCTGATAAGAAAATCTGAAATCTCCTTTTCTTAGTAGAAATACATAGTACAACTTTATTGATTATAGTTTTCATATTAGATACCATATGTCTATTCAATTCATTCTTTGTATCCTTCAGCATACACTCTAGCCCTTAACTCAGACTGGCAACCACTGGTATATTCTGGGTCTGACTAGTTTATTTGGTTCATGAGCTCCTAGTCAATGTATGGTTTAGCAAATGGCAAAATGTCCTCCTTTTTAAAGGCTTAGTAGAAATTCCTGTTTGTAATTTCTTCAGTATTTTTAAAATAATTTCTTTTGAGGAAACTCCATACTGCTTTCCAAAGTGGTTGAACAAGTTTACAATGAAGTAAGATTCCTTTCTGTCCACATCCCCTCCAACATCTGTTGTTAGAGTTCTTGATTTTTGCCGTTCTAACTGGGGTGAGGTGATATCTCAATGTTGTTTTGATTTGCATTTCTTTTATGGCTAGGGA
>NW_012267342.1:6174273-6192154 GCF_000151885.1 Dipodomys ordii
AAGGAGAAGGATTGGGATTGGGGGGGAGGGGGGAGGCTGGGAAGGGATGTGAAGGGTAAACCAAAGGAGGAGGCTGCAATGCTTGGTAAGAAATGTACGCATTATCCTGTCCCTGTAATTGTAACCCCTCTGTACAGTATGTTCACAAATAAAATAAAAAAAGGAGAAAAAAATAATAATTTCTTTTGTTTTCCACAATGGCTCTTAAAATCTAAGCTTTTCCTCCAAGAATATACTAGCTTTCCCATTACCTAACAATTTTCCAAGTATTTTGTTAATCTTTTATATTTTTGGAATCATCTGAATAGGTGTGTGAATGTATCTCATAGGCATTTGATTTTGCATTTCCCTTATTGAACATTTTACATATATCTATTTGATATTTTCAGGTTTATTTTAAGAAACATATTTGTTTATTTCAAGAAGCATATTTGTTTTCTTAGTGTTGAGAGCAAACCCAAGGCTTCATTCATGCTATCCCTCTGAGCTCCATCCCCAGGCCCTATTTATATATTTTAAAAAATGGTTCTAAATATTCAATTTTTTTCTTTTTCTTTTTGGTCTTGGGGCTTGAATTCTGGGTCTAGTCATTGTCCTTGAGTTCTTCAGCTCAAGGCTAGCACTCTTCCATTTGAGCTACAGCACCACTTGCAGTTTTCTGGTGATTTATTGGAGATCAGATTCCCAGGGACTTTCCTGCCCAGATGGTCTTTGAACCTTGATCTTTAGATCTCAGCCTCCTTAGTAGCTTGGATTACAGGCATGAGATACAGGTGCCTAGGGATCCCAGATATTCTTAATCTTGAATTCTTTCAATGGTTATTTTGCTATGCTGCCAATACCTCATTAATCTCCATCAACTCCATACTTGGATACAGATCTCAATTTCAAGGTATTATTCTTTCTTTTCCTTACTTTTATTTTTACTTTTTCTCTTTTTTTAAAGTTTTTTATTGAGAAAATACCATACAGAAGGGCTACAGTTACATGAGCAAGGTAATGAGTATAATCAAGCATTGTTGCTTCCTCCTTTGCCTCTGCTGAAAGGTTTCTTCTTTGTCATTTAGATCCCTTTTACTTTCTAGTCTAATTTTTCTGCTGTTTTCATGTTGAACTGACCATAGGAGGGAAGATCTGCTTGCTTCTGTGTCAATGGCTATTTTAATTCCAGTGTGTGCTCACCAGACCACTAGTTTATTGTCTTCTTGATACTGAAAATATAGTGCCAAATACAGTGTCTGGCATACCAAACGTTTAAAAAATGTGCAGAATGAATTTATGATGAAAAGAAATTTAGAAGGCTGAAAGTATTCTGTAGCACTACAGAAATGGTACAAAGTATAAAGACAGGAGTAACAACAGATTTTAATATGTCTGTTTACAAATTAAAAATAAAAACTGTTTCTTTTTAAGACTCTTGGGTTAAAAGATCAGTTCTTCCAAGACTAATACATTTTACTATCCTTAAATTTCCACCTTTACCTCACTGCTTTGGATAAAGCATCTAAAACTGTGACTTGTCCAGAAGGTGATTAAGGGCAAATATTTCATGGTTACTGAAGTTTCTGAAAGACAAATAAAGTTTATTGTTTCTATTGCTTGTGAGGATTATTTTTAGTCTTTTGAATTTCAGTTGAGAAAAAAAATACTGCATTATTTTAAGAAATCCTGAGTCTGATATTGAGCAATCGCTATTGAAGCTGCTACAGCCCTGAGCTACAATTAGAACATACTAAGAAAAATACTTTCATGGTCCAAGGCACCTGGACTGTTGTTGAATCGCTCAGCTACTCTTCCTACCTATCAGTGCTGGGTGAGTAAAATTATAAATGAAAACATGTCTACCAGAGCCAGCATTACTGTTCTCTGGCCAAACAACTAATTTTGAGTGTACTCACAGCAAATGCTTCTGCTTAAAATTCTCTCAGAACTTGCTATTAGTCCACTCAGAGAAAACATATTTGTTCTCTTCCCTATATTCCCTAGGACAAGTAACTATTAAATGTCAGCAGTTTATTTATTAAGGAAACAGAAATCAGGAATCCAAGTAAAATGTTTGCAGAATGTCAAAAGAACAAAATCCTGAAGTAATTACTTGAAAATAAGTGTTTGGAATTTGACCAAAATTCAATTTGTTAGTATTCAGCACCATCAGTGTTGCACAAAAAAAAGGAATAGAAAACATGCCAAAAAGAATCGAAATTTTCCGGGAGTGAATAAACGAACAACATTTTCAGAGTGAAACTGCATAATCTGCTGTGTATTTTAGGTGCAATTATCAAATGTTGATATGCTATTCAGCTTGCTAATTGCATTTCTGAATTTAGTGTGTGAAATGTTGAAGGCATTTAAGAAGCACAATAGTTGAGAATGGTTTCCAAGTGCTAATAGGTAATGACTGAGCAATTTAGGTATGACAAATGCTACCAAATTCTTCAGACAGAAACCTATACCACTGAACAAATGTAAATAAAGAATCATTGGTTTGAAGATACATTGCTCTTTCTGGTATTTTAGTTTCATTATTCCATTCTTGCATATTTTATTAGTTTTTAAATTAGATTGTATTTTCAGACATCATAATAACCAATTTTTGAATAATTGATACATTATCCAATAAGATGATTTTGCAAATCTTTAATTATTTTAAAGTCAATTGTTCTATGCTAGTACATTTGGAATTTTATTTTCACTAATATGTCGTAAGCTAAGAAAAAAGAAACTCTTGTAAATTCTAAATACACAATCAAGTCTGTTTGATACCAGCTTGATACTCAATTGGATGCATGTACTGACTGTTAACATACCTTCTTAGGTTAAGGACATGGGCTGGCAGTCTGCATCTTTGGATCTCTAAAAGCAAAAAGTATCTTAAATGTTAACTGGATGAAGTAATCATTCACAATCGCTGAATCAATAAGATGCCAAAGGCTTGACAAATTTTGCCTATTGCTTCAAATGATAATAATTTCCCTATATCTCATATTTGTTTATCGTTTATTCTTTGGAGCTCAAAGACTGCTCAATTCTAATATCAATTCTTAGAGAGGTAAGAGTCATTACTGTGTATGGATCTCTTTTTCCAATGATATTAGCATGTTTCCAAATATTTAAAAAGCCTGTTTTCAAGATGAAATAATAAGTGAACAAGTATATGAATATTTTATCCAATAATCTCAGTATTAATGGCCATCTGGAGAGCTGATAGCCCAAGGAAATATCCTGTGGTTACTTTTTGATTTTTATTGTAACTCATTCATTTTATTTTTAATTAGGAAAGAAAAGAAAATAATCTAACCCCATACTGTGGCTGTATGAAGGAGAAATGATGCCCTAGGCAACAGGTAGAGTTCTTATTAGTGTACTGGCAATATAAATAGGATTTAGTTTCTTACAACTGACTAGAAACAATTAGAAAAAAACTGTCTTTTATTTAGGCTATACATATGTGTACACACATGTGCACAAATATGTGTAAGCACATGCATCTGCATGCACACACATACACACAACTCAACTTGTACTATTTAGAAAAATGTAAAAATATTTCAAATATGTTTAAAAGTATTCTGAAATATTATAAGCAGAAAATACCAGATGTTTTCACAATAAAATAGTGTGCTTTTTGACATAATGTTTTATGAGTACCTTTTGATTGTCACATCAAAAATGTTAGCTGGGCGCCAGTGGCTCATGCCTGTAATCCTAGCTACTCTGGAGGCTGAGATCTGAGGATCACAGTTCAAAGCCAGACAGGGCAGGAAAGTCTATGAAACTCTTATCTCCAATAAACCATGACAAAATCAAAAGTGGTCCTGTAGCACAACTGGTAGAGTGCTAGCTTTGAGTTGAAGAGTGAGGGACAGTGCTCAGGCCCAGAGTTCAAGCCCCATGACCTCCAAAAAAAAAAAAAAAGAAAGAAAGAAAAAACAAGCTTGTGTTTCTAGGAAAACCAAATGTGCTTTTTGCAATGATCACTGAATTTCATATGTTCAATAGTAAATAGTTACAAAATATGTGCAGGTTATCAGCACTGTTATTTGTTTAGTTAATTTAACATAAATGAATTATGAAAATCCATGTGTCTTACACTAAGCAAAAGGAAATAAGTGTAAACATCACCTGATGTGGAAGAAATAATTGTATTGTCAAAGCTCATAGAATTCACAAACTTTATAGACCATGATAATGACCATTTGCTTTGTGAAGATTAAAAATGTGTAAAAGTGTGTGACTTTAAGTATCACTATTCAACAATACTGTGAAATATGTGACATTTATATAATCACCTAATATCAATTAATTTTTTACTTAAAAATGGGAATTTTGAAAGCAAAAATTTCATGTGTGTCAAAAATTCTGTTTATTTTAGGCTGTAATCAGAGTTGGAACATTTGAATGTGTGCAATATAAAGCAAGGTCCTTTAATTTATAAAATATAAAATGTAAATCACAAAGAAATAAATTGTTCACTGATGGGAATAGAAAAATATTTTCCTTGCTTGTTGGAGAAGTAAAAGGTCATAATAACGATAGGATGTGACAAGAATCTCTCAAGAAGCACACTTTATAGAGTGCTTAGTAGTAGATATTTGGAAAAACTAGAGAGCTAGTGAAAACAAGATACTACATAGAGGTAAGATAATAGGATATAATGTGACTCCACAAATATACAGATGATAGAATAAAATAAAATATCCCATCACTGGAAAATTCTAATTTTCTATTTTAATGGATTATGAAAATGTGTGTTTTAAGTTGTTTTCCTTTTCCCAGAGCTTTTTAAATGAATATTTTATGGGCAATACCTCATTAATGTTTTCTTACTTACTGTGAAGGATATAATTACTTCTATTTTACATTTGAAGAAACATGTTTATGGTCTATTTTTATGTCGATCTTTCTTGTTGTTCAATGCACATGAATTGAGAATAAAACTGAGACAACCTGGCTGTATTTGTGAAAACATGGACAGGACTGTAAATTGAGTTTGCAAATTATGAAAGGAGACACATATACTTTGGGGTAATTTTTTGTCTATGTGAACTGAAGTGATGTCATAAGTTAGCAATATTTGGATACATATTGAGCTTATTGTTTGGAAAAGACGTATTAGCATAAGTTTGTTAAACAAGGCGGGTTTAAGACATGTTACTCATGCACACCATGTCCCCTAATCACAGATACACCCTCCATCACTCTCCTGCTACCTTTCTCTCCTTTTTTAGAAGATTTCATCAGGTTTCACACTTCTATTTTTATACAGGCATATAAAGTATTTCTACAATATTCTCCTTCTATTCAGTAATGCCCACTCTCTCTAAAAAGGCTTCTATGCTTTCCTGTTTTTCATTTGTTTAGTGTATATTAGCTGTATCTAGGGAATTTATCATGCTAGTATGCATATGTATGTACTACATTTAAATCAGAATAACTCTTCTGTCAATGTCTTTTTCCCATCTCCTTTCCCACCTGCTGTTTGATAACTCTCTGAGATTCCATCTTCATACATATACTCCAGTATTTCATAGCTTCACTATTGTCTTTTCCAACCTTATCTCCCCCAATCTGTTCAAACAATCCCATATGCATGTGTCTGTCTGTCTGTATGCATATATGTATATTTGTACACACACTCATATATATGTGTGTATAAATAAACATATGTGTACATCTATGAGCATATCTAACATTTAGATCTGGAATATGGCACAGTATACAGAAAAATAAAATGATGCCATTTTTAGGAAAATTGATAGAAATGGAGATTATTATGCTGAATGAGATAAGCCAAACTCAAAAAGTGAATATTGTATGTTTCACTCATTTGCAGAGGCTAGATGCATTAAATTTATAAATGTCAGAGGATACAACATATATTTCATTAAGGATATACTTTAACAAATATCTACATATCATAAAATAGGTAACACACAGTTGATATGCACTAATAAAAAGTGACATAATAATTTGTATAAATGAAAACTTAATATATTTCAAATGATAATTCATCTTTAGGAAATTCTACACATTTTAGTTTCATTCTTAGTGACTAAAAGAACTAAAGTCTTTAAACACAGCTTTTTTTAGTGGGGGGGATGGGAAGTAGGACATTATATAGTTGTCCCTGAGAGTATTAAAATATTTTCATATTAGGGCAATATGTTTAAATTTTTATTTTATTGTAAAGATGCTGTACAAAGGGCTTACAGTTAGATGAGTAATGTAATGAGTACACTTCTTGTCAAACATTGTTACCCCCTCCTTTATTTTGTTCCTACGATCCCTTCCCACCCCCCCCACTGCCCCACAGAAGTTGTAAAGTTCATTTCCAACATAGTGCCTTGTGAGTATCATTGTTGCCATGACTTCCTATGTCCTTGTTTCAGCATTTTGTTATTCGCCTTCCCCTCCCCAAATTAGGTAAATGTATATACAAGATGAAGGGTAAGAAAAATCAATTACAGTGACAAAAGGGGATATACCGTAGGGGGGAAGAACAAAAAAAAAATCACATAATACATTAAGAACAACAATGATAAAGAAAAACACCTGTGTCCATATCTTGGGGTTCATTTCACTTACCATCATCTTATATGGTCATATGTATATAGCTTTTGAGCTTTACTGCTCATCTGATAAGATTATATTAGATGTACAATAAATATTGCAAATAAGGAAAACCATCGGACCTATATTTCTTTCGGTCTGGCTTACTTCACTTAATATGATTTTTTCCAAGTCTTTCCATTTCCTAACTAATGGGGCGATGCCATTCTTTCTGGTGGAAGCATAGAATTCCATCATTAGGATTCCACCTCACCCCAATTAGAAAGGCTATAATCAAGAAATCTAATAACAGGGGCTGGGAAGGTGGCTCAGTGGAAGAGTGCTTGCCTTGCATGCATGAGGCCCTGGGTTCGATTCCTCAGCCCCACATAAGCAAAAAGAAAAAAGCTGGAAGTGGCGCTGTAGCTCAAGTGGTAGAGCGCTAGCCTTGAGCTGAGGAGCTGAGGGACAGAGTTCAGGCCCCACAACCAGACCTCCCGCCCCCCAAAAAAGAAAGAATCTAATAACAGATGCTGGAGGGGATGTGGCCAAAGGGGACTCTACTGCTTTGTTGGTGGGAGTGTAAACTAGTTTAACCACTCTGGAAAACAGTATGGGGGTTCCTCAAAAAGCTACACATAGAGCTCCCCTATGAACCAGCAATCCCATTTCTAGTAATTTACCCAAACAATCACAAACAAGACCATACTAAAGCTACCAGCAAAATTATGTTTATAGCAGCATTATTCACCATAGCTAAGATATGGAACCAACTTAGATGCCCCCAGTAGATGAATGGATCAAGAAAATGTGATATATATAATGGAATTCTGTGCTTCTAATAGATCAATATTTTGAGAGCCACTACAAGTCACAGGTGTCAATTCTGGAAGCTTGTTGTGACACATAAAGCAGGTACTATAAAAATAGATAAATAGGTACACAACACATTGTAAGTATGAAAAACCTTTCCAACAAGTACCAAAGACTGATGTCTAATTTTATTTATTGATAGGTTGTCATTTCAAAATCTTGGAAACAATCTAAAGGGATGTACATAAGAGAATGGTTGATTACACCACAGATACAATATAATTCAACTATAAGAGGAATGAGGAAGAGATCTATGAAGTGATAGAGAATAAATTCTAGAATTAACTGGCAAGTGAAGAAATTGCAAAACTATGTGTTTGTCTGATTTTTGGTAAAAAAATAATTAATACAAAATACAATTACCAAATGGATGACCTTGTTTACCCGTAGTGTTGGAAGAACATGAAATGGAAAGATTGAGGAATGAGAACAGCATAGAATGTGTGATGTGAAAATGAATCCCTCAAAATGTTCTCTTTTAGAATGACATTTATATTTCATATTTCATGTTCTCAAAAATGTGGAGAAATATAATGCCCCCAAACACTAAAAGAAAATGCTTTTGCATTACAGAGACACTTTATTTTTTTTGTGGGGGGGTCCAGTTGAGGGGCCTGAACTCTGGGCCTGGGCGCTATCCCTCAGCTCTTCAGCTCAAAGCTAGCGCTCTAGCACTTGAGCCGCAGCATCACTTCTGGCTTTTTTCTTTTTTCTTATGTGGTGCTGAGGAATCGAACCCAGGGCCTCAGGCATGCAAGGCAAGCGCTCTACCGCTGAGCCACCTTCCCACCCTACAGAGACACTTTAAAAGTACTAAAGAACAAATCTCATTAACTTTCAACACCATTTGACTGTATATTTTTAATCAATTAATGCCTGAACACAAACTAGAGAACACAATTATATTCTAGTTAGTACATTATTTCCCCCGAATAAAGGCATTAAATCTGAATCCATATATCCCAGAATCAGATGAGTATGTGAATATAATGTGCATATGAGTGTCAGATATTTTAATGTTAAGACAAATGCATTGCTGCCCTGAAAGTAAATTGTTGTATGAAACTAGAATTGAATGTGTCAGATAAACTCATTGTTTTGCTGTTAGAGATATCATTTTGTTAAGGAAATTGTCAGATCTCAATACTATGGGAAAAATAATACTGGAATAATTTAATGGCTTTAGTAAAGTAATAAAATTGAAAAGAAAACAAAAACAATGTAGTTATCAAAGAAAATAAAGTAATAAAATTGAAAAGAAAACAAAAACAATGTAGTTATCAAAGAAAATACATTATTACTTTGAAGATTTTTTTTTATTCCTAGCACAATTGGATTACTAATTTTTTATAACATAGAGTCTAAAAATATAGTCTAAAATATGTATGAGTCCAAACAAACACATTAACAAATGTAAGGAAGGAAAGCCCTTCCCAATATAACTATAAAGGAAAAGTTTTCATAGAGAAGAAATGTTCTAGACTAAAGGGACTGAACATTTGGATACTTCTGGCTGAGTGAAAAAGGGAATTATTGAGACAATTGATACAATTTAAATGTGCTATGAAATTTATCTGGTAATATTATTTCAATGATAATTCCTAGTTTGGGTAACTAGCTAACGTCAGGTGAGATATTATTCAGAAAAATCTTATAACATATTCAAAAGATTCTTCATACTCTTCTTGTAACTGTCTGAGCTTGGCATTATTGTAAACTGAAAATGGCCTAAATCAGTATTAAAAACGATAATGGGACAACTAGCTACATGAAGGCAGATCAAAAGTTTTGACTTTTGGAGCTGGGCGCTGGTAGCTCACGCCTATAATCCCAGGACTCAGGAGGCTGATATCTGAGGATTGCAGTTCAAACCAGCCCGGGCAGGAAAGTTCGTGAGACTCTGATCTCCAATAAACCACTAGAAAACTGGAAGTGGCGCTGTGGCTCAAACGGTAGAGCACTCGCCTTGAGCTGGAGAGCGCAGGGACAATGCCCAAACCCGGAATTCAAGCTCCACGACCGACCAAAAAAAAAACCCAAAACAAAACTTTTGACTTTTGGATTCCAAGGTAAAGCAGAGAGATGAGTGGAGTGTTATTAGACTACTGTGCAACACAAAGGCCAACTTGAGATTCAATCATCAGTCATTTTAGTGCACCATGCTAGAGAAATGAGAAAAAGTTTTGTACCACTGACTTCCTTAAATATATTTCTGTTGCATTTCAGGACTGTATATAATTGTCTGTCATACTTATTTCTATTCTGTAGATATTTGTAAAACTTACCATCACTTTGAAGCAACAGTTAATATAGTGCTAAATGATCCACTTATTAGTGTAACCAATCCTTAGTCTGAAACAGAGAACTCAAAATTTTCACTTCATGCAAAAGAAGTTGGGAACTATAAAATGATTGTGTTCCTCTTAGTAGTGTCTCGGACATTTGAGTAGGCACTCCTCTCGGATCACTGGTTCAATAAACCTGATTTCTCCAACTCTCCACGTCCCACTTGGTTCTTCTGGAGTATTTTCCAAAACAGCAATCCCTCTAGGTCCTAATCTTTTGAGGAACAAGAGAAAAACATTACAGTTTCTGCATCATTTGTTATTTTATCACATTTCACATATATCTTATGGTGAATATTACATATAGGATTTATTTATACTTTACAAATAAATATGCATATATGGAAATTACTGAAAATGTTGTATGGTAAGAGTGTAATTAAAAAACAAAAGGAGATATTAGATTGTTCCATTTTTTTGCACAATGTTTTATTAATATAGGTAGCTTATCTTATGTGTTTTTTTTTATTGTGAAAAGGAAAACTGATTTCACTCACTCCTTTAGAAATGTTTGGCTTAGAAGTTCACCAAATCAGACATAGGTCACATTGGATATAGGCCACCTTGCATGCCAAATGAATTTGTCTGTCCTAATTAGATTATCAAGGCTCTCTTCTACCTCTACTTAGCCAGATAAAAATATGTACACTACTCAGGAATTGGAAGAATAAACAACCACATTGCTGATTTGATCTCTGTACTCTTGGCTCTAGCCTAATTTAATCTTCTTAACTGCTGAATTAAAAAAAAAAAAGAAGTAGGACACAGTTCTTATGGTAAACTTTGTTTCTTAGTAAGGTAGGATCAAAAAAGTAACTTGACTACAAAAATATAATCAGTATGTATGTGCTCTCTTGTTGTGGAAATTGCATGAAGAATGTCTGCAGTCTGCACCTAGATGAAAATAGATTGTAAGGTGGCAACTTGGATAGCTGTGTGTGAAGAATGGCTTCTTCCTAAGATCGTTTAGGTTCAGCAACCTCCATGTCTACAACATTAATCTATTGCTCTAAGACCATCACTACGGAACAGAAATCCATGCAATACAAGGAGATATTCTTAAACCTCAACAAGATTTAGCACTCAACCATGATGTTTTTCACCTTTGCTTTTGACCCACATATTCACTGAAAATAAGTTACAAGACCATGCTTATATGTTTTTGAGTAATTGCTTGTTAGCCGAAATCCATACGCAACTTGGTGAGAGGTCCTCTGAAGATGAAAAAGGAGCCTTGAGGAAGCTTTGGAATGATTTTTGGAAACTGTTTATTGGAATGAATGAAAAAGAAACACCAGGAAGCCTCCTGGGTTAGTGAAGGAGTTACTGAGATCTACAAATAAAATAGTTCAGGAAGATACACTAGTTCCTATCATGCACGAAGTATGATTCATATCTATCACTAATGCAGGTGGATTTTTCTTGTAAAAATACTTTGTAAAATGTGACGATTTTGGTAAAATACCCTTTGCATGTGGCTCCGAATGGGTTTGCATGTGTTATGATGACAGGTTGAAATGCACTTCTGAAACTGAACTGATTAGTAGAAGACATTTACCATTACATAGGCTTGCATTCATAGAACTTTGGAATGATGAATACTTCAAGAAATGTGTTAAAAATAATAGGCAGATTTTGATGTTGAGAGATTCTTGGGGCTGTCCTACGTCTTGAGCTTGGGACCTGGGAAATGTCCCTGAGCTGTCTTTGCTCAAAGTTAACACTCTACCACATGAGCCACAGTTCTACTACTGGCTTTTTTGGTGACTAATTGGAAAGAAGTTTCTCATGGACTGTTCTTCCTATCCTGGCTTCAAATGACAATCTTGTCAGATCTCAGCTTCCTAAGTAACTAGGATTATAGGTATGAGCCACCATACATGGTGAGGAGTTGCTTTTCAAAAGAAGGGAAAATGTGCCAAAGATGAAAAGGGAAATCTCAGCTTACTTTGGAAAATCTAATGACTTTGTTTCCGATAACATGCTGAAAAACTTGTCAAAAATAAAAAAAAATTAGGGTGCTTTCAGTAAATGTAGTGCATCTTATAAATTCTTTTTTTTATTGTCAAAGTGATATACAGAGGAGTTTCAGTTACATAAGTAAGGTAACATGTACATTTATTTTCAAGCTTGTTACTCCTTCTCTAAATTTTCCCTTACTTTCCCTTCCACTCCAATACCCTCCACCAAGTTATACAGATCATTTCCAAATTTTTTTTGTGTATATTGCTGTTGCATTTGTTCCCCCTTGTCCTTTGTCTCACTATTCTGTTGTTCCCTTTCCCTTCCCTAATTCAAATAAACATATATAAAATACCAACGTACAAGAATCAAATACAGTAACAATAGATGATATACCATATGGGGAAGTGCATACAAAAGAAACAAAAAATCATATAGTACATTAAAAGCACCCACAACAACCGAAAACCTCTTGTGTCCATGTCTTCGAGTTCATTTTACTTAGTCATTTTATATGGTCATATGTACATAGCTATTTGAGCTGTTCTGCTCATCTGCTAAGATTACCCTAGACCTATACTACTTACTGCAAATAAGTGACGCAATGGGACCCATGTTTCTTTGGGCCTGGCTTACTTGACTTAATATGATTTTTTTTTACCAAGTCTTTCCATTTCCTTACAAATAGGGAGCTGTCATTCTTTCTGACTGAAGCATAGAATTCCACTGTATATGTAAACCACATTTTCTTGATCCATTCTTCTACTGAGGGGCATCTGGGTTGGTTCCATAACTTAGCTCTGGTGAATAATCCTGTGATAAACATAGCTGTGCTGGTAGCTTTAGTATGGCCTTGTTTATGGTCACCAAAAGCCATTAAAGAAAATCTTGTATTCAGAAAATTTTGGCCTGAGCCAAGGAGACCTAGGGTTTCTCCTATTCTATCCTGTAATGTTTTCAGAGTGTCTGCTTTGACTTCGAGGTCTTTGATCCATTTGGAGTTGATTCTGGTGCAGGGTGATATATAAGAATCTAGCTTTAGTTTTCTACAAGTAGTTAACCAATTTTGCCAGCACCATTTACTGAAGAGGCTGTCTTTGTTCCATTCTATTGTTTTAGCTGCCTTATCGAAGATTAGATGGCTATAGGTCTGTAGGTTCATTTCTGGGTTTTCAATTCTATTCCATTGGTCCTGAAGTCTGTTCTTATGCCAATACCAAGTTGTTTTGATTACTATGGGTCAGATAATGTGATGTTAGGACAATGAACCCTTAGACATGTATTTTAACGTTTTTTTTCTTTCATGCATGTGTTTCTAACGCATTTATAAGATTATTTCTTTGTTGCTTTGTATGTCCCTCCCCCACAGTATAACCCCTGCTTTCACTATATTTGATGTCAGTATAACTTGTGGAGGAGATGGGGAAAAACACTTTGTTTAACGATACAGGTGGACCTGTTGCAACAATGAGAAGTACAAGTTGTCATGTCCATAACGAGCTTTACAATGTCTGTGGGGGGGGAGAAGGATTGGGACTGGGGGGGGGGAAGGTGGAGGCTGGGAAGGGAGGGGAAGGATAAACAAAGGAGGAGGCTGCAATGCTTGGTAAGAAATGTACGCATTATCCTGCCCATGTAATTGTAACCCCTCTGTACAGTATGTTCACAAATAAAATAAAATTAAAAAAAAGGAAAAAAGAAAATCTTGTAACACATGGAGACTGAACAAGAACAACTGTTGAACTACAAGTGGGTCATGGAAGAGATTAGAAAGGAAATTCAAATGTTCATGATATTTAACAAAAATGACCAGCTCCTCTGGGACATAGCAAAGGCAGTATTCAGAGGAAAATATATACCTCTGAGTTCCTAAATCAACAAACTGGAGAGCTCTCAAACTAACAATTTAATTAAGTACGTGAGGATCCTTAGAAAAGATAAATAAGCCAAACCCCAACCTAGTAGATGGAAACAAATAATCAAAATTAAATCTGAATTAGATGAATTAAAATCCAAAAGATCCATAGAAAGAATCAAGAAAACAAAGAGATGGTTCTTCAAAAAAGTTAACAAAATTGACAGACCCTTAACAATATCTTACAAAAAAATACAAGGAACACACCCAAATAAACACAATCAGAGATTGGACTGGAAAAATCACCACAAAACAACCAAGATTCAATACTTCTCAAAACTTTATGCCAACAAATTTGAGAATCTGGAAAAAATGGAATATTTTCTAACAAATATAGATATGCTCAAACTAATCAAAGAAGATTTAAACCAAACAGACCCATATCAAGCATTGAAATAGAGACAGCAATAAGAGACTTCCCATCCAAGAAAAGCCCAGGAGCAGATAGATTCACAGCTGAACTCTCCAAAGTCTTCAAAGCAGAATTCACACCAATACTCCTCCAACTTTTCCAAACTCTTTCTATGAAGTCAGCATAACCTCCATCCCAATACCAGACAGGGACTCATCAAAGAAAGAAAACCATAGACCCATTTCTATGGTAAATATTGATGCAAAACTTCAAACAGAAATAACAGCCAATTCAGAGCCATTTTGGAATAGGTTTTTCTGGTTGATCAGTAAATATTACAAGCAAAGTAAACAATTTCCCCTTCAGTCCTCATGCAACATGACTTTGGCTTTCCTAGTTTTTCTGACTAATCAGTCATCTTAAATAGTGCTTCCTCTTGTAATTTTGTCTTCCACAGGGACCATTGCTTTTCCTGTGTGCATGACCAACCACTTCTCTAATAAAATTAAGTATCCTTTATCAACTACATAGTCTAACTATAAATCCTATTTGTTTCCAGTAGCAACTAAGTTTATAGATACACTATTAAGCTCAGTGATTCTCTAATAATTATTGCAGTAAAATCTTAGTCCTGTGTTGTCCGTTAGAGAATAGCAAAAAGAAAAACAAAAACTTAGAAAATAACTCCATATCTGAAACTAAAGAAAAACAATTTATCTCCATAACAAAAGATCTTTTTATTAGAATAAAGATTTCATTCTTTTCTACAGGAATCCTAATTCTTCCCATCTGTATGATTCTTTCCAATCATATTCTCTATTATGTTTACAATATTTGAAACATATCTCTCCTCAATTTATTAATAATATCTTTCTTGTGAGAACATGCCTTATTTTTCCTTACTATCAACTAGTGAAAGCCACACACAGAGAAAGAAAGAGAAATAAGATAAGAAAAGGCCGAGAAACACAGAGAAAAGAGACAAAAAAATCTACTTGAAACAAATTTGAATTTTTAAATGATGTTTAATATTTTGTCTCCTCTTCAATTTAGATTTACAGGCTGTCTTTCTGTCATGTTCTACCCTTTTCTGCAATTAATTCAGTTATTGCAAATAAGGGAAACCATGGAACCTATGTTTCTTTGGGTCTGGCTTACTTCACTTAATATAATTTTTTCCAAGTCTTTCCATTTCCTAACAAGTGGGGCAATGCCATTCTTTCTGATGAAGGCAAAGAATTCCGTTGTATGTGTGTATATATATATATATATATATATATATATATATACATATATACATATATATCACATTTTCTTGATCCATTCATCTACTGAGGGGCATTTGGGTTGGTTCCATATGGTGAATAATGCTGTGGCAAGCATAGGCATAGTTTTCCTCTATTTTCAATAACTCGTATACCTCTATGAAAATCTTACCAGACAAGCAGAAAAGGTCAAAAGCTATGTACATATGACCAGAGGATACTAAGTGGAATGAACCCCAAGACAGGGAAACAAGAGGTTTTTTTCTTTGTTGCTGTTGTATTATGTACTATGTGATGTTTTTTCTTTCTTTTGTATGTTCTACCCCCATCATATACCCCTGTTGTCACTGTTTTTGATTTTGGTGTCCTGAATCTTGTATATATGTTTTTTTTTTTCTAATTTGGGGAGGAGAAGATAAATAACAAAATGCAGAAACAAGGATACAGCTGGACACATTGTAAAAGATGAGACTTACAAGACACTATGATGAAAACAAACTTTACAACTTCAGTGGGGGGGAGGGAGGAGTTGGGGAGATGGAAGAGAAGGAATAGTAGGTGAAAAAGTATCTGTTTATTTTATTTACATATTAATTAATTAGATTTTTTGCTGTTCATTGCTTGAGATTTTCAGTTTTTTTATATATTCTGGATATGTTATTTATCCATAAGTGGGTTAAAAATTCCCTTCTATGTACTTTTTCATAATTCTACTAATTATATCCTTTTCAATGCAGGAGCATTTTAATTTGATTCATTCTCATTTATTTTATCTTGCTCTAACTTCCAAGGCAATTGGAGTCTTATACAGAAAGTGCTTACATATGGCAATGTCATTATTAACTCTATAGTTTCCCCTAGTCACTTCATATTTGAAGGTCAAATGATTTACTTTGAGTTATATTTTGTGCACAGAGGTATGGACTTATTTTTGGTGTTCTGCATGTAGATATCCAGTTTCCTAAGTGCCATTTTAGAAGTCAATCTTTTTGTAATGTGTCTTTTTACCACTTTTGTTGAAAATCATGTGGTCATATCTTATGTGAGTTCATCCTAGATTTTTAAATTACAATCTACTCGTTTACATATTTTGTTTTGTGCCTGTACTATGCTTTTTTATTGTGCTATTATGACTCTATAGTAAAAATTGAGGACATGAGTTCCGGGAAGATGGCGTAGGAGAAGTTGGAGTCTGAACAAGCTCTCGCATAGAAAGCAGTTTTAGAGTTCCAGTGAACAGTCCTAAGCCAGAGAATCACACCAAGTGTGCCATCACAGGACAGAGAGTTAGACAAGAGAGCTAAGCCAAGGCAAAAAGACACATCTGAGCGCTCGCCAGCAGCCGCAGCTGCAGCGGCGGAAGGGTCGCAAGCGGCAGAGACCTCAGCCGGGGCCATACCTGAGCACTCATACAGAGAGTCCGGGATGAAGGAGCCAGATGCAGCGGGCGAGCGGATTCTACTCAACACCAGCAAGAACCAACAAAGAGCGGACATCTTAATCCTGCAGCTTGCAGACCAGAGACAACCCAGGATCCAAGACTCGGCATGAGTAGAAGCCCGACATCCTCACTCCTTCTCAGGGAACAGAGGAGGGAAGGCCACCCCTCCCCCCCAGCACCAGTGATCTGCATCTTGGATACTGACAAAGCTCGGACGAGCTGTCACCTCCAACCCAGGCATTGGAATGAAACGAGTCATTTAGCAGGTCACAAGAACCTAATGGCGAAGTGACCTGCCAGATTCGGCTCCATCCAGGGAAAAGTCACCCAGCTCAGGCACTAGCCATTAGAGTGGCTTTCCTCACTGGGTAACCAGAGCCAGAGGCTGCCCCTCCCTCTAGCAGCCTCAACAATCAATTGAATAACAAAAACCCTGAGAATGGCTCCAGGCTGGGCTCTGTGAGATTTTCCACAAAACAGCCCCAGGAAAAAGCTACTGATTGTTGAAAGGCCTCAACTCTACCCAGAACCTAGCCTCACCACTGCATCCCCCTCTTTTGCGATTCTCAAAGCAGATCACCCTCCCAGTAAACTAATCTGGGAGGGGGATCTCAAAATCTTGGGTAAAGCAGAGTATTTTTCTGCCTGTTCGAACAAACTGACTTAAGAACCAAACCAAGCCACAGGACCTCAAGCTGACCACAGACTCCAAAAAGAGGCTGGCTACAGACAAAAGGGAGATACAGGATTCTTCCCACCCCTCACAAAAAAATCAAAAAAAAAAATCAAATAACTTTTTTTTCTCTTTCTTCCTCTTCTTTTCTTTTCTTTTTTTTTTTTTTGGTACCTTATATATATATAATTTTTTTCCATTTCTAAAAATTTTATTAATCTTTAATTTTTGCCTTTTTTGAAAAAATAATTGTTTTCCAGTACTTTTTTTTCCTGTTATAATTTTTATTTTAGGAATACATGAATGTGTGTTTTCCTCTCTTTTCTTGTCTTCTTTCTCTTTTTCTTTCTTTTTTAACTAACTTTTTGTTTTTTTGTCTAGCTCTACTGAACTTCTGATTTTTTTTTTCTCTCCCTTCCTAATCCTTTTCACCTTTTCCTCTCTTTTGATCTTCAGAATGTGACTTAACTCTTGCCCTGCACATCCTTAGATAAACCTGTAGTTAA
>NW_012267342.1:6194696-6195056 GCF_000151885.1 Dipodomys ordii
TTTTGGAAAAATTAGGAATCCATGGAACATTCCTCAATACAATAAAGGCTGTATATGACAAACCTACAGCCAGCATTATACTTACTGGTGAAAAAATAAAGCCATTTCCTCTTAACTCAGGAACAAGACAAGGATGCCCACTCTCTCCACTTCTCTTCAGTCTAGTATTAGAATGCCTACCTACAACAATAAGACAACTTGCAGACATAAAGGGGATCCAAATAGGGAAAGAAGAAATAAAACTCTCCCTCTCTGCAGATGACATGATCTTTTATTTAAAGAATCCCATAAACTCCACTCCCAAATTACTCAAGATGATTCAAACCTTTGGCAAAGTAGCAGGTTATAAAATTAACCCCC
>NW_012267342.1:6198111-6205869 GCF_000151885.1 Dipodomys ordii
GCTTTTTTCTTTCTGCTTATGTGGTGCTGAGGAATCGAACCCAGGGCCTCATGCATGCAAGGCAAGCGCTCTACCACTGAGCCACCTTCCCAGCACCACTGAAAGATTTTTAATGGCTATTCCTCATCTCTTTTTACAAAAGCAATGAGATATTACTCAGTACTTGAAAGTGCAAACTTCTTATGAAAGAACTCACAGAAATGTGCAACTTGCAAAGAAAGTCTACTTTTAACAGGTCCATTTAGTTTACACTGAGCCCCTGGGTGTGGAATCATTCTCAGTGATCCTGTCGGTATATAGCTCTGTCTGGAGACATTTGTACTTTGACTTTTCCTTCTAGTACTCTAAAACTTTTTTGTCTTGTTGCCTACCTGTCTTGGGGCAGCAGTGTTCTTGCCCTCTAAGCATAACTCTTCAATGACTCTAAGAAGTGTACTGAGTTTCAAGGTTTTTTTTTCTTGTGTTGTTATGAGAACAGATGTCTTTCAAGATCCTTATATTTCAGAGAGGAAACTGAAGTAATCACTCATTGATGATATCAGTGATGATATCATTGGGTCATAGTAATGGCTTACCTTCCTGTAGTCTTGAAATAAATTGTGACCTAATATAATAGCTCTTATTTAAGATAGTCCATAAATGCTCTTTTGTGTTCTCTTCTAGGCACTGTTCCTTCTGTTCCAAAACATGAAACTGAGCTGAAATTAACAGATAGTCTGTGATTTCCTGTGATTTATATGTTATTTCCATTTTGTCTTTGATTTCACAATATATAAGTAGCAGTATTTATATTCTAGAACATTATGTATATCCATCTCCATGGAACTTTTGTAGCTGTTTCTAGATTTATATGAAATTTTAATCTGAAATAAATGAACTCCTTATCATGTTTTTTTGTCGGTCATGGGACTTGAACTCTGGGCCTGAACGTTATCCCTCAGCTCTTCAGCTTAAGGCTAGCACTCTACCAGTTGAGCCACTAAGCCACTTCTGGATTTCTGAGTGGTTTATTGGAGATAAGAGTCTCATGGACTTTTCCTGCCTGGGCTGGCTTTGAATCACGATCCTCGGATCTCAGCCTTCTGAATAGCTAGGATTACAGGCATGAGACACCAGTGCCTGGCAAATTCTTATTAAAGAAAGTGTTAGCTTGGGGTTGTTCTGAGAGAACGTTCCAAACATTTTATGGAGCTTTACTGATTGTTTTGTGATAGACTTAATATTTGTTAGACAAAACCAAGAATTTAAAGATGGGTGCAAGTGCAGAACTCTACTTCAGTAGATGATGAATGGTAATTATAATCATTATCACAACAGGCAATGATTTCAGGTTATGTAAAAATTGTTCTTGAAAGCCATAAGCTTTGTGAGTCCTGGTATACATTTAAAGTTAAAGATAAAATGAATATTTACAGTTGAAATAATCTACTGATTGAAGAACATTAAGCAATTAAATCTGAAATTAAAGCAATATAACATTAAAACAGAAGCAAAATAGCTCTTCCATAAAAATGGAAATAGTTTTGTCCAGAATCTCTTGTAGTATAAAAGCAAAATGCTATTTTTAATAGAAAGATGAACATAATTACTGTGATTTTGTAGCTTTTCTCAAATGAGGTTTTCCAATTTCTATGGATTTGGTAGGGGTTCTAATCATTGGGTAAATTTACCACAGCAGAGCTTAATATAGTCAGTTCTCTCTAGCACTTACCTTGCACTTTTTCTTTTAACATTCACAATTTTATTTTCTTCTTGCTTATTCAATTTCCTGCCAGAAAAAATGTTCAAAAGACTAATCCCCTTTAGCTGCTCCTGTAACTTCTCATAAAGGGTTCTTTTCTTTGGTATTGTGACATGATGCAATCAAATGGGACAATCTCCAGAGAATGGATCGCAGATAGTGGCAGTATTGGTCTCTCTATTTAAAAAAAAATACACAAAGCTTTGGATAGATACATTCCATGCTGTGCTGAAAAATGTAGTCCAAACCTGATTTTGTGCTACCTGTTTGCTTTGAAAAGTTGTCTCTTGACCAGGTAACATATTAAAATTCTGTCTAGTTTTATTTTTATGTGATAAACACTTACATTTTTGACACAATGTAATTTTAAAACAAACATCTCATAAAATAGTATCTTAGATAAGCAAAGGTAATTTTCATAAATAAAATTGGAAGATTAAAATATTTTAGAATATAACCAATTTGGAAATTTCCAACTTAAATATGATGCCATAGGTTCTTTAATATACAAACAATTATCTTTGGCTTAGCATTTGCCCAATTGAAAGATTGTCTTGCGTTCTATTCACTGTTAAAAAAATGATGAAAATTCTACCAAGTACTCAATTTATGCTATATGTAAATATGTTGAGTAGTATGCAAATGAATTAAATGAAGGATAATAGATTATGGAGAGCTCAAATAGTATAGTTTTGTGTTGTTGTTGTTCAGAAAAAAATAGAAGATCAGGTCCCAACAAAATTTGCACCAGGAAATAAGTATTTGCAAGAATGGAAGTTTGTTTAATAAAGGGAGGAAAGGGGGGAAATGCAGTCAAGAATTCATTGTATATGTCACAAGCTAAGAAAAGTAAGGGAAGGAGTGGGTCTAATGGTGGTGGTGGGATGTTGAAGTGGTGACACTGATCAAGAGTCATTAGACTCATAAAATACTTTGTTAAATGGTACAACTACTTAAATTTGTACAAATACTTAAATAAATAATAATTTAAAAAGATACATGAGGTTACTTATTTTTTATATATGCAATAGACCAAAAGATTTATGAGTATGGGCTGGGAAGGTGGCTCAGTGGTAGAGTGCTTGCCTTGCATGCATGAGGCCCTGGGTTCAATTCCTCAGCACCACATAAGCAGAAAAAGCTGGAAGTGGCACTGTGTCTCAAGTGGTAGTGCGCTAGCCTTGAGCTGAAGAGCTAAGGGACAGTGCCCAGGCCCAGAGTTCAGGCCCCATGACTGAAAAAAAATTATGAGGAGAAATATTGTGTATATACTCTTGAAAAAGAATTTTACACTTTCACTTAATATGCTTGAATATCTAAAGTTGTTGCTGTGACATTGCTTTAAATTGAATCACTGTTATAAACAGGCAAGGATAACTGGATGAAGGATCCTGGGAACTATTTCTTGTGTTTAATTTCTCAAAATGATATAGATGACCTTGCAGTTCAGGAAAATAAAAAGTTAAAAAAACATCCATGGGGCTGCGAAGGTGGCTCAGTTGTAGAGCTCTTGCCTTGCATGCACGAGGTCCTGGGTTCGATTCCTCAGCATCACATAAGCAAAAAGAAAAAAGCAGGAAGTGGCACTGTAGCTCAAGTGGTAGAGTGCTAGCTTTAAGCTGAAGAGCTGAGGGATAGCGTTCAGGCCCAGAGTTCAGGCCCCACGACCAGACCCCCAAAAAACAAACAAACAAAAAACAAACCATATACTTAAAAATAAAAGAAAGGTAACAGTAGAGAAAGAAAAGGAGAAATGTAGGGTCTACTGTCACTCAATACACTTGAGCAAACAACATAAATAGGAATCAGTGATACCAAAGGACATTTTGAGGGAAAAAATGAAAAAATATATTATCTATTTATTATCTACTATTATTGAAGATAGAGTTATCTATTTGTATTTTTTTAAAGAAATACACCTGCAGATTTAACATACTTAGGTGCCTACTATGAAAAACTACTGTGTCAGGTGTGAAACGTAATTTTATATCTTTCATATTTCATTTCAATTGCTTTCACCAGTCTCAGACAAAACATAGCAGGGTGAACTTAAAAGGATTTCTTGTGTTCTTTTGTGCTATTAAAGTAAATTACATTTTCAATTGGAATCCACTTCCATCCTTCTGGTGAAGAGAGATAACTAACCTGAATAGTATACATTCTCATAGTAATCTCTCTCTTTCTCTCATTCTGACTCATTTGCTCTTGCTATAATTTGCTCTATTATTGTATAAAAGTGATAATCAGACACTAGAAACTAAGATTTATTTTTACTTTTACTTTAAGCATTGTAAGTTTACTCAACAGAAGAGGAAATAGCAATAATTTGCCCATCTTCCTTCAATATCTTCTGTAAGTAAATCTTTATTTTATTTTTGGTATTTTAGGGGAAATATACTTTTTGTTAACCTGATACTCTGCTTTTAAAGAAAATTGATGCAATGATTGCATCAGTATTAATATCGTTATTATTTTGTCATAAATCAAGAATATGTGATAGATGCTCAACTAAGTAATATTTATGTAAGTCCACAATGAAAACTATTTGAAAGTTTAACCAAACATCTAGTATTATTCATAGTCCTCTTGATTGGGACAAATGAGTACAAAATTTAGCATATAGGGACTTCTAAGTAAAATGAGTTGGCAATATTTTGTTAAGAATCAATTATTATAAAGTTTGAACTAATCTATTTTTGAACATCATTTATTTTGTATTGTTCTTCCAAGGTCATTTTTATTTAAAGGAATATTTCTCCCAAACTCAGGTTATAGTGTCAATTTAACTGAATTCTTTTTTTATGTTTTTTATTGTAAAAATACTGTACACAGGTGTTACAGTTACATGAATAAGGTAATGAGTACATTTTCTATTGAGCATTGTTACCTCCTCCTTTGTTTTTCCCCTACCATCCCTTCTCTCCTCACCTCTCCAACTCCTCCCCACTCCCAAATTATAAAGTTAGTTTTCAACATATTGTCTCGTACATCTCATTATTAAAATGGGTGAACCTGTATCCTTATTTCAGCATATTGTTATTTCCATTCTTCTCCCTATATTATACAAGATGCAGGGCACCAACATCAAATACATAACTGAATTCTTGAAAGTCAAGAGAGTTAAAAATATAAATGCCTTTAACAGTAAAAAGGCTTTAGAAATAATTCTTAAGCTACTCTCATTGTTTGGGGGAATTTCAATACACATCATAAAAAACAAATATGCTTTTGTTAATTGACAGTAATTAATTGATTATTGTTATAAGCCAAAAGAATCTTGCCCCTTTTGATGAATCAAAAGACTTAGATATCATGCTTTGAATAGCTTTGTGTCTTTGGCATTATTGTTTAAGGATTCAATTTTCTTACTTGAATAATAGATATTGTCATTAATCTTCCCAGATTAATTTATATCTCCTATTCTTTCTACATGCTCTTTCCTCATGCTCTGTTTTGGTTTTTTTCCAGTCACTTATTCCTATTGTCAAAAGAAAGAATATATTTTAAGGAAAATACTGACAGCCAATAGCACTGAAACTTGTATGTTCCTGATGAAACATTTAGCCAAAGTCTACTTCATGAACAAACAAATAAGCGTGCTTGCTGCTTGTTTTCTATTAAATTCTGGAGCTGTTATTCAAGGTCAAGCTGAGACTAGCACTTTACTAGAAATCTCAACACAGGCATCACTGGCTCATATCTGTAATTCTACCTACTTAGGAGACTGAGAGCTGAAGATTATGGCTCAAATCCAGCCCAGGCAGGAAAGTCTGTGAGGTTCTTTTCTCCACTAAATTACTGAAAACAAACGCCAGAAATTCAGCTCTGTCTGGAGAAGTAGAGGACTAGTCTTGAGTAAAAGAAGCACACAAAGAGCACCCAGTACTGGCACAATTTTTTTTTCCCAATTTGCTTCTCTGGTTCATCATCATTCTCCTCTTAGATCATATCATTCACTCACTACATATAGAAGAATCTTCATCTAAGCTTCTTCTGAGAAACCCAAACCATATAGCTATTGGATTCAGAACTGAGGGAAACTTCCTCTCTTATATTCTAGGATTCAAATTCTGTGTAAACACAATGCATTAAAATGTATGTGAATGTCAAACCAAACCAATATCTATCCTTCTTTCCAGATAACCTAAAATATTGACAGTAATTTTTTTAATCAAATTGATATCTATGTCATAATATGAAGCTAAAGTTGCACATAGATTTACCATAATGTTTATAAAAGTTGATAGGGCATGTTGTTTGGGTGATGTGGCTGTTGACATAAAACTCTTATTTGAATTATTTGAAATTAGGGAAGAGAAAAAGTCTGGATGTAATTACAAAAGTTTGAAACTAAGTTAACTTAAGTTGAAGCTGAACACATTTTATTTGTAGTTTTCACATGCTGGTTCTCAGGAAGAGAGAAAATAATGATGGTAAATATGTATGGTAAGCTTTTTGGCTGTATGTTTTGCTGGGTTTGATTTTTTAAATGATGAAAGATTTGGAAGCAATTTATTGTCAATTTGTCAATGGATAAGAAAGCGACATGGTGGGTATCTGCACACATATGCAGTTATTATCTAAGTAAAATAAAAAAAACATAAATTGGCGGCAATTAGACTGCTAAGAAGGCTGATTCTTATAAATATTTGGTGATATCTAACAACAATGTATTTATGCTCAGAATTTGTCATTCTGTTGTTAGGAAATAGAAGAAGGAACAGATATCAATATATTAAATATCATAAATTTGCATAATATATGGAAGATCTAATAAATTTTTATAAACCTTTCCAATAAGACATTTTCATAGATTAGTCTGAACTTTCCTGATAATTATTATAATAAATCATTATGGAAATGATCAGTTTCATAATACCACCCAATAGCTATTTATGTAGTTTATTTTTAGGGCTTTATGAAGTTATTTAAATGTACATTCTAATTCCATTCTCACAAGAATATGCTATATTGTAGATTGTCTGGAACGTCTTTAGTTTAGAGGGTTAAGGTCTTTCATTCAACATTTATTTTTTCCATTGAGTACTAACTTACTGTTATTTTGGAAGTACTGGCACTTGAACTCCCTCTTGCTGGCTAGATGTTCAGCAGTCTTCCTAATCTTAATTTTTGTTTTTGTTATTATTGATGTAGGGTCTAAAATGCTAGCATTTCCCCAGGTTTGTCTTCAGCTCAGCTACTCTGTTTTCCATTTCCTGTGTATTTGTAATCATAGAAGTGAATCAGTGGGCTCAGCATATATACCAAATTATAAACACCATAATAAGACACAATTATCAATAGAAAAATATGTATATATAGTCTTTACTTTCATATGATTTACCTTCTCTGACTATGGATGTCCACATCAAATAATAACATGATTGAGAAGTCAAACTATGTCCCTCATGCACACAGTTCCATGATCTTAAACACTATCTATAATTTTTGTCAAAATATTTCTTCAAAAGACCACTAATATCTATTTATCTGGTGAATATAGGCTAGATAACAATATTTGTTTATAGGTTTATGATATTTATCATTTCCTCTTGAATCAGAAAAGAGTTTAACTTCTAGATAAGAATACCAGCTTAAGCAGGGCACTGGTGGCTCATGCCTCTATTCCTAGCTACTAAAGAGGCTGAGATCTGAGAATCATGGTTCAAAGCCAACCCAGGCAGGAAAGTCTATGAAACTCTCATCTCCAATAAACCACCAGAAAACCAGGAGTGGCACTGTCGCTCAAGTGGTTGAGCTCTAGCCTTAAGCGGAAAAGTTGAGGGACATTGCCAAAGTTCGAGATCCTCAACCAAAAAAAAAAAAAAAAAAAAAAGAATATCAGGTTAATTCCATTTTGTTCATTTCAAAACTTACAGGATGTCATAAAGTCCAAGTGTTGCCCAAGACATCACAAACAAGCAAACAACAACAACCAAACAGCAATAACAACAACAAAAAAACGGGCACTATTAATTTCAAGAATACTGCTTTTTTTTTTTTTTGCCGGTTGTAGG
>NW_012267342.1:6217012-6221871 GCF_000151885.1 Dipodomys ordii
TTGGTCAGCTTTGATGGCTTCAAGTTCTTTGTTGAAGCTCTCTTTTAGGTCTTGTATGAATTTCTTTACTTCCTTAATTTGGTGTTCAGTGTTTATTCTCAAATCACTTAGTTGATTGATTATGGTTTCTTTGGACTCCCATTCCTTCTGTTGGGTTCCATTCAGCATTCCCTTTGTTTTCTCCCTGACTTCCTTCAGCTCTTTGTTAATGGATTCCATGTATGCCTTTAGTGATCTTTGTGTATTCTCTTCCTGCTCTCTCAATTCCTGTATTACTCTTTGATTAGCTTCCTCCCGTTCCTGGGATTCCTGCAGTTCTCTTTGAGTGTTCTCAGCCTGCTCACACCATTCCTGCCTTTCTCTTTGAGTATTCTCAAGCTGCTCAGGCAAATCCTGTATCAGTTTTTGTGTAGCTTCCTCATGCTTATGATATTCCTGTATAAACTTTTGGATTGCCTCCTCTCTTTCCCTATCACCCTGATACAGAGTCCTTTGTATGTTTTCAAACTTTTCATTTATCATGTTTACCCACCGTGTTTGTAGAGCTATTTGGGAACTTTCCTCTGGATTATTCATTACCTGTTCTGTACCCTGATTATCAAGATTGAGAATTGAGATACCCGGATTTGCAATTTTTCTTGTGTTTTTCTGGCTTACTCTGCCCATTTGAGATGAAAATAGCACCATTTTTTGCTAGAACACTATCTTAAGGCAACCATCAACCAAAATCTGAATTTTTACAGTCAATAGTCTACAGATACAATCTAGTTCAACAAATACATCTATTCAACATCAAACAACTATATGTTAATGGGCTTTGAATTGCAGAGAAGAATTTGGAAAACCAGATATTATTAGGGTTAGGGAGAGATATTATTAGGGTTAGGGAGAGATTTGGGTAAAAAATAGGAATTGATTGGTGTGGGGAGGCACAGGGAGAGTTAACTATGTCCTATTCTCAAAGTAGGAAATAGGTTGGGTAGGATGCAAGTAGAGAGAGAGAGAAAGAAGAAAGGGAAAGGGAAATGAAAAGAGACCAGAAAAAATAGAAAAGTAAAAATTAATAACATTATGGAGAATCAAAAACAATCTATTTAGAGAGGAATGTGATTATATTGAGGGAAGGGGAGGGACATAGAGGAGATGTGAAAAACTTAAAAAAATGCTTAAAATATTATATAGGTATAAAGAGGCAGCACTGCTATTAAGGAATTTAAGTTCAGAGGTTTTGAATTGAGTAATAAATTTGTGGATTAAGTGTGTACACAATGGGGGATAGGGTCTACTATTTAACTACGGGTTTATCTGAGGATGTGCAGGACAATAGTTAAGTCACATAAAGAAGAACAAAAGAGAGGAAAAGGTGAACAGGATAAGAAAGGGAGAAGAAAAGTTCAGAAGTTCAGTAGAGCTAAACAAAAAACAAAAAGATAATTAAAAAAGAAAAAAAAAGTGAAAGAAGACAAGAAAAGAAAGACGCACATTCTCGTATCCCTAAAATAAAAATTATAAGAGGAAAAAAAAGTTACTGAAAACAATTTTTTTCAAAAAACGGCAAAAATTAAACATTAATAAAAGTTTTAGAAAAGAAATATATATATATATATAAGGTACCAAAAAAAAAGAAAGAAAAGAAGAAGAAAAAAAAAGTTCTTTGATTTTTTTTTATTTTTTGGGGGGAGGGGTGGGAAAAATCCTGTATCTCCCTTTTGTCTGTAACCAGCCTTTTGTTGGAGTCTCTGGTCTGCTCGATGTCGTGTGGCTTGATTGGCTTCTTAAGTCAGTTTGTTGGTACAGGCAGAAAAATGCTCTGCTTTACCTAAGATTTTGAGATTCCCCCTCCCAGGTTAGTTTAATGGGAGGGCGATCTGCTTTGAGAATCACAAAAGAGGGGGATGCAGTGATGAGGCTAGGTTCTGGGTAGAGTTGAGGCCTTTCAACAAACAGTAGCTTTTCCCTGGGGCTATTTTGTAAAAACCTCACAGAGCCCAGCCTGGAGCCATTCTCAGGGTTTCTGTTTTTCAATTGATTGTGGAGGCTGCTAGAGGGAGGGGCAGCCTCTGGCTCTGATTACCCACTGAGGAAAGCCACTCCTATGGCTGGCGCCTGAGCTGGGTGATTTTTCCCTGGATGGAGCTGAATCTGGCAGGTCACTTTGCTGTTAAGTTCTTGTGACCTGCTAAATGACTGTTTTATTTCCAAGGCCTGAGTTGGAGCTAGCAGCTCCGCCCAGCTTTGTCAGTATCCAAGATGGAGATCCCCGGTTCTGGGGTGGGGAGGGGTGGTCTTCCCTCCTCTGTTCCCTGAGAAGGAGTGACGACATCGGGCTTCTACTCAAGCCGAGTCTTGGTTCCTGGGTCGTCTGTGGTCTGCAAACTGCAGGATGAAGATGTCTGCTCCTTGTCAGTTCTTGATGGTGTTGGGTAGAATCCGCTCGCCCGCTGGTTCTGGCTCCTTTGTCCTGGACTCTCTGTGGCTCAGGTATGGTGCCCTGAGGTCACCACTGCGACTGCTGCTGCCATGGCGGTTGCTGGCAAGCGCTCAGATGTGTCTCCTTGCCTTGGTTTCCCCTCTGTTGCCTAACTCTCTGTCCTGTGATGGCACACTTGGTGTGATTCTCTGGCTTAGGACTGTTCACTGGAACTCTAAAACTGCTTTCTATGCGAGAGCTTTTTCAGATTCCAGCTTCTCCTCTGCCATCTTCCCGGAACTCCTCTTTCTTACATTTTAAATGTTTATCTTTCTTATTTTATCTTCCTTCCTTCCTTCTTTCTTCCCTTTCTTTCTTTTCTCTACCATTCTTTCTTGCTTCCTCTTTCTTTCTTTTCTTTCTTTCTTTCCTTCTTCATTCATTCTTTCTTTCTTTCTCTTTCTTTCTTCCTTTCATTCATTCTTTCTTTCTTTCTTCCATGCTTTCATCCTTCATTACTTTTGTTTCTTCCTTTTTTCTGTCTACATTCTTTCTTTCACTCACCTTTCTTTGATTCTTTCCTTCCTTCTTTGTCATTAAAAAGGGATATGACAACAATAAGATGAATGAGACTGAAATTTTAAAAAAGCAAATCCTTTTGTAATAGCATATAAAAAAATAAAGTAGCTAGGAATAAACTTAACCAAAGAGGTCAAGAACCTCTGTGATGAAAACTTTAAAAGCTTAAAAAATGAAATTAAACCACATTTAAAGAATTATAACCCTCCCCCATGTGCCTGGATTCGGAGAATTAACACCATGAAAATGGCAATATCCCTCTCCCCAAAGCTATGTATAAATTCAATTCACTATCTATAATCATCCCAACAACATTACTTAATGAAATAGTGGAAGTAATCTTAAAATTCATGTGTAAAAACAGAACACCATGAATAGCAGAAGCAATCCATATCAGGAAGAACAGTGCTGGATGAATATCAATACCAAACTTCAAACTGTTATAAAGCTGTAATTATAAAAAGAGTTTGGTACTGGCACAGGAATAGGTCTTAATACCAGTGGAATAGAATTGAAGACCCAGACATGATCTTACAGACTATAATCACCTAATATTTGATAAAGAAGCAAAAATTATCAGATGGAAGAAAGACAGCCTCTTCAACAAATGGTGCTGGCAGGATTGGCTATACACATGTAGAAAAACTGAAGTTAGATCCTTATATATCACTCTTCACTAGAATCAACTACAAATGGATCAAAGACCTCAATATAAGAGCAGAGAACCTGAAAATATATAGGAAATATCTAGGGAATACTCTAGGGCTCGTTGGCACAGGTCAAAACTTTGTAAATAAAGATCCAGAAACAACAAATCAAAGAATGGCTGGATAAATGGAATCACATTAAGTTGCAGAACTGCTGCATGACAAAGGACATAGATAGCAAGCAAACAGAAAGCCTACACTTTGGGAGAAGATCTTTACTAGCTATACAACAGATGAGGGCTTCATATAAAAAATATACCTATTTAAACGATGTGTTTTTTTCCCTTTCCCTCCACAAATTATAACAGCATCAAATACAGTGAAAGCAGGGCTTATACCATGGGGAAGGGACATACAAAGCAACAAAGAAATAATCTTAGTGGACCCATTGCAACAATGAGACATACAAGTCGTTATGTCGAAAACGAACTTTACACCTTTGGTCGTGGGGGGGGGTGGGGATGAGAGTTAGGTGGGGGGCCGGGTGAGGCTGGGATGGGAAGGGGAAACAAAGGAGGAGACTACAATGCTTGATGAGAAATGTACTAATTGTCTTGCCCATGTAATTTTAACCCCTCTGTACAGTATTTTCACAAAAAAAAAGAAAAATATATACTTAGAGTTTAAAAACATAACGCCTTCAATAAAGAATCCTCAAAGAAACAGCCACCCCATTAATAAGTAGGCCAAAGATTTAAAAAGAGACTTTTCTGGAGAGGGAATAAGAGTGGTCAATAAACACATGAAGAAATGTTCAACATGGCCATAAAAATGCAAATCAAAACCACATTCAGATTCTATCTCATTCCAATTAGAATGACCATTATCAAGAAAACAAAAAAATAACAGATGCTGGTGGGGATGTGGCCAAAGGGAACACTACTACACTGCTGGTGGGAATGTAAGCTGGTTCATCCACTCTGGAAACATTCTTCAAGAAAAGACTAAACATAGAACTCCTTTATGATCCAGCAATCCCACTCCTGGGTATTTGTCCGTGATCACAAGCAAGACCACAAAAAAGCTATCAGCACAACTATGTTCACTGCAGCATTATGTGCCATAGCTAAGATATGGAACCAGCCCATCTATAAATGAATGGTTCAAGAAAATATGGTATATGTACACCATGAAATCCTATATTTCCATAAAAAAAAAAGACA
>NW_012267342.1:6221921-6226510 GCF_000151885.1 Dipodomys ordii
TTCTGTTTATGTGGTGCTGAGGAATCGAACCCAGGGCCTCAGGCATGCAAGGCAAGCGCTCTACCACTGAGCCACCTTCCCAGCCCCAAGACTACTGCTTTTTAACATGATGTGTAGATGTAGATTAGATTAACTAACTTGCTTTCTTTTATAACATTCTGAGACCATATCTTTCAGCACTGTTTTCCAACACAAACCCTTCAGAATTTTTGATTCTCACTTGCAGTAACTTATCTTCTTCTTGCTTTATTTCTTTATATTTTTTGATTATCTCCCACTCAAAGACTTTTTTCTATGGAGATAATGTTGTTTTCCCTGTGTGATTAATGGTCTTGCTATTATTTTTCTTTATTTGTAAGTTGACTTACATAGAGTTATTCTAGTGACAGAGCAAGTCCTGTAATAAAGAGTCTAATATTTTTCATTCTTGGTTCTAACATGTATATATTGTGAGCATCATCATGAGAAAATAATTTAGTACTTCTATAACTCTCTTTTCTCCTTAAAAAGAAAAATTATATATATATATATATGTATATATATATATATATATATACATTCTTAAAGATTGAGATTAAGTAATTCATGTAAAACTTGCAATTGCTGAAATTAAAGTAGGTAATTTTTCATTATCAGATTACCTGGTATACAGTAAATATTCCATAAATAAATAAAAGCAATTAATTGGTTTTTGTTTCATTGTGAACAAAAATAATTGTAAATATTTTCTCAAGTCACTGAGTTCATGTATAGATCAAAAGTTCAGAGACAGCACCCTGGTTGGAATTCAAGCCCCAGAACTGGTGCATGCACACACACACACACACACACACACCCCTAATGGAGGTGAATTTGAGGCATTTATACTTGGTGCTGAAATTTTGATGGGAATAATTCAGAATGGAGAAAAAAAGGGAAGCAGCTCATCTAAAAAAACAAAGATGTTGTACTTGAATCAATTAGCAAATTTCATATAAATCTGTGGAAGAAAGTAGTAATCAAAAATAAATTGTAGCCAGGAGCAGGCAGCTCACTCCTGTAATCCTAGCTACTCAGGATGTTGATATCAGAGGATCACGGTTCAAAGCCAGCCAGGGCACTCTTATTTCCAATAAACCACCAGAAAACTGGAAGTGGCACTGTGGCTCAAGTAGTAGAGTGCTGGCCTTGAGCTGAAGAGCTGAGGGACAGCACCCAGGCCCAGAATTCAAACCCCATGACCGACAAAAAATAAACAAAATAAATTGTGACTTTAGATTCTATTGTTATATATCTATTAAGTAGGATATTAGCACTAGCCAGCTATATCTGAGGAACATGTGTCATGCTTTACTCACTACTTGAAATGAGCTATGAATAAATTGAGTTTATAACAGAGAAAGGAAATTAGGTAATCAAAAGAATTAAGGGAGACTGTAAGCCTTATTATATAACAACAATTATGGGAATTAAGGATACTTTGCTTGAAGGAGAAATGATTCAGAATGAGTAAGACTACTGCATGCACATATTTGAAGTACTGTCATATGGCCATCTGACCCCAAGGATGTTCACTAAGACCAAAATTTTATACAATAGGGACAGATTTCTGCACAAAATCAGCAAGAGATTTTAACATGGAAATAATATGTAGCCTATCATTACAGCTATTCAAATGTAGTAGTCATAGGATATTCATTTCACAAGGAAAACTGTAGAGGAGATTCAAGCAGAAGAGAAGTCTGAATGATATGGTTGCCAATGTTCCTTTTTCCCCATCAAAGAATCTGATTTTTATTACCTAAGAGCTATATTTTATTGCAAAGTCAATGGGAATTAAAATTGAGATGTTTTTAAAGTTTATCATCGAAGTCCAATCTTAAGAGAGTAAAAAAAGGAAAATAATCATTTGTTTAAATCAAATCAAAATATTTGATAAACTTGAATTCTATAGGACAAAGTGAGAACAGAAAAAGAACACATTAATGATATAATAACAATGTCCTTTTATATATGTTTCTCTCTGTCTAGGTTAATTTTATGGCAGCTATAATCAATCTAGCGAAGCAGATTATACACAGTTCAACTTCCAAATAAATGTAGTTCAGAAATATGCACATGTAACTGAATGTTGTTGGTTCCCTTCTGTAATCATAGCTACTCAGAAGACTGAAATTTGACAATCATGATTTGTGGTCAGCCAGGGCAGAAGACTCTGTGATACTCTTATTCTCAGTTAAAAATCAACAAACTAGAAGTTGATATGTGGCTCAAGTGTTAGAGTGCCAGCCCTGAACAAAAAAGCCAAGCATGGAATAATACCCTGAGTTGACCCCTCACACATACAAAAGCAAATGAAATATATTTTCTTTTTTAAACAATATTTTATTAACTTTAGATGTACAAAGGAGTTGCCATTCAATACAGCAGTTTATGAATACAGTACATCTTGATCAATGTCACTTCTTTCAAAGTTCTTACACATCCTCACCCCTCTCAACCCAGCCTTTCCCTAACTTTTCTTATTCTTGAAGATATGCATTAATTTTTTTCATTAAACAACACAGTTATATATACAAGTCATCTTGAATTGTATCATCCCTTCAACATTTTCACCCACCTTCGAACCACTCCTTCTCTTAATTTACACAATCAGCCCATATGCTCCTCGATGGATGAATGGATCAAGAAAGTGTGGTATATATACAATAGAATTCTACTTATCCATCAGAAAGAATGATATTGTCCCATGTGAAGAAAATGGGAAAAAAAATATCAATGAAGTAAGTTAGATTCAGAGAAACAATGGTTGTGTGGCTTCCCTCATTTTTAGTAGATAGGATGTGCCTATAAATATATAAATAAACACTCTGGGTGGTATGCAAATGGTTACAAATGAATAAGCATGCAACATATATATAAGTATAATTATTAAAATCAGAATAGGGTCTGGGGATGCATTGGTAAAATATATGCATAATGAGTACATAGCCTTAGGTTTGATTCCCAACTCCTCCCCAGGATAGTTACTGTAGAATCAGATCAAATAAATTCTAACTTCTGCTTCTCCTCTATCTAGGTATGTGATGTGGAATGTGTCCCTTGCCCTCGATTTCTTCACATGAAGTGGGAAGTAATTTAAAGTAGGTGACAGCTCATTTTCTTTCCAGAATTAAATGCTAAAACTCCACACACAGAAGTAAGTCTGTTTTCCTAAATTATTCCCGTAAGACTTTCTTCTATGTTTCCTTTATTATGTCCACCTTGAATGATGATTATCAACTTCCTTCAAAAATTACTGTGACTGCCAGCACAGAAGGCAGGTGAGTTTTGTATCATCTTGAATTGGGGACCTTTTACCTCAATTAGTCAGTCAAAGCAGAATTATTTTGAAATTTGAAAGTGACTTGTTCATTTGTAGTGTCCTTGGGGAACCTCATACAGAAAAATCTTTTTAAAAACTAGACTCAAACACAATGAGTAAATGTTGAAAACTCACACAAAATCTTTTGAAAATTAAAATAAAATTTATATTTTTGACATATGACCTTTAAGTGTCATGGTTTCTGTAGTAGTTTGTTCTTTTTTTAAATCAAAGTTGTAGAAAGAATGAAAGGAATGAAGCTAATTATAAACATTACTGAGTTAATAATATTAGTGCAAGCAATCTCTGCCACTATTGCTGAAAATTTTTTGACATAGAGAACACAGTTAGGAAAAATCAACCCTCAAATGTTTATTGGATGATTGGGTACGTACTTCGTTCTGAAGGACAATGTAAAACATTCATTCCTTACCACCCTTCTTTGGACAAACTCCAGCATAAAATACATTTCATGCCTGCAGCAAGACACAGAAAGAATTGGCTTATTGGATTGCATGCACTGTAACAAATAAAGCCATGTGTAAATATAACATTTCTCTTGTTAAGTACATCACATATGAAATGTAAAATGTGTGTCAATTGACTCAAAATGTCTTTATCTGAATTTATTATTTAATGTGATTATGCTTTGAGGCTGATTCCAGAAAAAGTTATTGAAATGTATTACTTGTTATGTAATCCTGTTATATACATAGACTTACAAAATCATTAATTTTGAGAAATTCATAATAGAATTATAATGAAAGACATCGATTTGAGGATTGTGTATGTGTGACAATTTCAGAACCAGAAACAAGATACATTCTTTGTTCTTTCCTCCTTCGTTCCTTCCCTTTCCTTCTTCCTTGCTTCCTTTCTTTCTCACATTTATTTTATTTTATTTTATTTGTGAACATACTGTACAGAGGGGTTACAATTACATGGGCAGGACAATGCATATATTTTTACCAAGCATTGCAGCCTCCTCTTTGTTTACCCTTCACCTCCCTTTCCAGCCTCCTCCCTCCTCCCCACCCAATCCTTCCCTTCCTATCCCCCCCACTTGACTCATAGATATACTAGATATTGCAAATAAGGGAAACCATGGGACCTATGTTTCTTTGGGCCTGGCTTACTTCACTTAATATATTTTTTTCCAAGTTTTTTTTCATTTCCTAACAAATGGGGCAATGACATTCTTTCTGATGGAGGCATAGAATTCCATTGTGTATACATACCACATTTT
>NW_012267342.1:6228051-6239558 GCF_000151885.1 Dipodomys ordii
GTAAACCAAAGGAGGCGCTGCAATGCTTGGTAAGAAATGTACGCATTATCCTGCCCATGTAATTGTAACCCCTCTGTACAGTATGTTCACAAATAAAAAATAAATTAATTAATTAAAAAAAAAAGTCTTGGAAAAAATCATGTTAAGTGAAGCAATCCAGACCCAAAGAAACTAGACTCCAAAGAGTCCCTCCTTTGTAATTATTCGTATATATCTAGAATTCCAGCAGATAATCATAATGGCTCAATAGCTATGTACATATGACCACATAAGATGATGCTAATTGAAATGAACTCCAAGATATGGGAACACCAGGTCTATTTCTGGTTGTTGAACTTGTTCTCATTTATGTATTGTATCAAGCTCTTCCTTTTTATTTTATTTTATTTCCCCCCTTTGGTTTATCCCTGGCAATCACTCTTTTTGATTCTGGAACCCTTTGTCTAGTATATACATTTATCTAATTTAGGAAAGGAAGGGAAATAATGAAACAAGGATAACGGGTGACTCAATACAACAATGCTATGTTGGAAATAAACTTTTCAACTTGGGGGGAGTGGAGGAGCGAAGTGATAGTGGGGAAAAAAACAACAAAAGAGTGGGTAACAACATTTGACAAAAAATGTACTCATTACCTTACTTATGTAACTGTAACCCCATGCAGTTTCCCAAACTGTATTATTTCCTAATACATGAGCAGTGAAATGAGTACTTAAATTTACCTTGAATTCCTTGTAGAAAAATATTAAACTGAAGATTTTTTCATAAAAATTTAGAAGCAGCCACTTTTCATTGGCTAAAAGCAAACAAACTATAGCATCAATGAACTTGAAATGTGATCTACATGTTTCTTGTGACATTACCTGCTAATTTTAACACAGTTCCGGTGGAAATGTTCACAAAGCCAAACACATGCTTCTGATCAGAATATTAAAGATTGTTATAGTGTTTCTTTTCAATCAAATAGAAAAATCAAGAATGAAAGGAATGAAAAAAGAAAATTTAAAATCAATTTATGACTTCATGAACTGTTTTAGAGAAATAAGAATGTTTTATAGTTTTCTGAGTTTGAATAATGTTATTGAAAGATGTCAGATCTCTGGTGTCTCTGAAAGTCACATATACTTATCTTTGAAGTAAGCATTTAGCTCATATATCATCAGATAAATGTAGCCTTGCAATTAAATATCACAAATTGCATATAAATCATTTACAAGAAGACAATTTTTAATCCCATCAACTTATTGTACATGAAGTTACATGTGTATTTTAATGGATGAGATCCTTATATTTTACTGTTTTAGGATGTAAGTCACAATATAAACCTATGCTAAAATTATTAAAATAAGCATTTAAAAACACAAAAACTATTGAGAAAACCAGAGGTTATCAGAGATACCAACAGAATCAGGATAAGCAATGGTTTGATATGTTGACAAGAACAGATTATAGTCAGTCTTTGCCTCTATTTGGATGAGAGGGAGGTCATCAACAGACCCAAGCAATGGCCTACATTCATTAATGGCTTAATTATTATTTGCTAAATAAACTTAAAAGAAAATAAAATTTACTAAAGTGTACAAAGTAGCAAAAAAGTTGGTATTTATGCATTCTAATTCTATTTCAACTCTCCTATATGCAACAGCCTATGGAGGCTTGTTATTGTTATATACAGGTAAAGTGATGGTTATATTCAGATGCCTGAGAATATGAAAATATGTGAGAATTAATGCATAATTTCAAGAGTAACAAGAATAGCCTTTGAGAATACTTGAAATCATATTTTGCAGAAATCAAAATTCAATAGCTGTTTTTAAAATATTTCCAAAAATTTACTCATTCTCTTTTTATTTGACATTGTCTCTTATTACAGACACTCCAATATATATGCTAAAGATTTAACTTTTTCTAAACCTTTTCCTCTTGTACATTTTATATCTCTGTGGAAACCTCTCCGTTTACAATAGTCAAATTCACAGTATGGGAGAACAGTATGTAAAAACAAAAAATAAACAACAACAAAAATTCTGTTAAACTTCTTAATGGTTTCAAAATAAACTAATTATAATCTTTTTCTTTAAATTCTCTTTTGAAAACAATGTAATATCATGGCACTTACCTCACATAGTACATTTCAAAGATGATCATAGTTGATTTTTTGGGAAGGAGGGATCCAGTCGTAGGGCTTGAACTCTGGGCCTGGGAGCTGTCCCTAAGCTCTTCAGCTCAAGGTTAGTGCTCTACCACTTGAGCCACAGAGTCACTTCCAGCTTTTTTTCTTTTTGCTTATGTGGTGCTGAGGAATCGAACCCAGGGCCTCATGCATGCAAGGCAAAGGCTCTACCCCTGAACCATCTTCCCAGCCCTGATCATAGTTTTAATCATGGTTGCTTGAGCCAAAATCCTTGCAGTCTGAATCTATATAGAACATTTGATACTGACATACAATTGATTCAGAAATGGGTTCCAATCTTAAGAAGATTGGAGCACTTTTAAAGTATAATGAGCAGATGAAAGTAAATCAAGGTTGTGAAGAATCCAAGCAAGGTGTGGAGCTGCAAGTGTCAGTTTAAATAAGAACTGCAGTACCTAGATCTAATTCTCACAGAGGAAACTGAAATTAGGGCTACAAATTTAGAAGCTCAAGAAAACTCCCAGAAACTATGATAGCAGAATGGTGATATTAGATAAAGAACAGAAAAAAACAAAAACAAAAACAAAACTCTTGAGTATAATGGAGGCTGAACAATAGATTTTAACAAGGGAATAATGTCGTCAGGTACATGAGCAGGCCACGGGACAGCTCTGAGTATAGAGAGTTGGCTCAGGGATTATCACCTATAATGGGCTCCAAATATAACGAATAGGACTGAGGAAGGAAACATTCCTTTTCTCAAATCACCTTTTCTTCTTCTGTCTAGCACCTAATACTTACCTCTCCTTTTGCTACTATAATTCTATTGACTATGTGTTTTTTTTTTCTGATGTTTGTTTGTTTTGGTCCCATAAGAGCTGAAACTGTACCTTTTGTATTTGAACTCTTGGTACCCTGACAGTAAACACTCAGAGTCTCAAAAGTATGAATAGGTGGATAAATAGATGTATAAATCTATTCCATTTACTGTGGTAGTAGAGCAATTACAGTTGAACTTTACACAATATACAGGTTTACATCCTGCTTTGGGATGTGAAAGCTGAGTTCTTTAGTACTTTAATATTTATTACCATAACTTTCAGAAATGATATTTTCCAGACTCTGCACTCTGTGAGGGCATAGAGAATTTTTAAATAATTTGTAGTGTTTACAATAGGTTAATTTTCAAATATTGGGGATACACATGAAAAAAAATTTGCTGGCAAATATATTTCTCAAATTAATGCAAAGTTCTTGTCTAGTCTACTGTACCTAATTTAAAAAATGGAAGATGATGTGGAACTTTCTGGCAGGCATCTGAGAAATAATATATATTAATGAAAGCAAAGCATATGGCATATCAATATTTGTCTCACTGGATCAGAGCATCACTTTCATAAACATTCAAAGCCCTTTTTCTACCATTTTGTCCTCATGTTTTTAATCCTAGGATCTGAAGTGTGGGCTTTCTTTTTGCATTAACACAGGAAAAGAATGTGTATTACTATCAACCTGACATCTACTTAGAAGAAGCAGGCCTGACATTCCATCATGTTTACTTAAAGAGGAACTGTATCTATATGTCTCTGGATTAAGATATTCATACCAGAAGAAAAGTCATGCCCTTAAACCTTCAAGAAGACCCTTTACTTTTGAAAATATGGACATCATCAAAGATCAGAAAAGAATAAAATAAAATTCAAAAGTGTCTTTGATTGTTTTAAGTCCTTTTTGACAGATTAATAACTTCCTTTGATTTTGTGGTGTGGATTAATAGCCATAGGAGCCATGTTTTAAAAAAAAACCACAGTACATTTTTGATTCTCAAATTAGCATACTGCACTCATATTATCTTCTTTTATTTCAAGTAAAAGACAAATTTGAAGGATTTTTGTCTCTGTGTGTTACTTTGCTTCTGTCAGCCCCAGCCTGGAAATATACTCTGTGGAGCTTGGCACATCAGGTACTGTAATAAGACACAGCAGTGTAGGATATTGCCTCTGGCACAAAATGTACAGTACTAATATCTAATTTATCCTACTATTGCCCATAGAAAACCTGTAAGTGCTTAGTGTAATTCATTTTGTCTGCTTTATCTCACTCATTCTTTTGTATTAGTGCTTTCCCAGGCGTGCACTGTTGGCAATTGTCTTCTAAGCAGGCCCTTGAAGTTCTAGGAGCCAATAAGTTAAACTGGTGTGGAATTATTAAATCATTGGATTTCTTGTGTGAAAAGGATTCTGGGTAACTAAATCATTTTGCTTATACAGGTTGTATGTTAGAGATTCCTTGGAAGTCTGTTATTATTGAAGATGTAGAAACAACTTCTTCAAGCACATAATGCTTCATTTGTCTCCTTTAGAAAGTTTGGTGTTACAACTAGAAAAGTTCAAAGTAAAATACAGGACAAACAAGTAAATTTGAGTGGTCTAAGACTATTTTTTCCCACTCTCTAATATAGATATGCATTAATTCGTTTGGATCTTTCTATTTATGAGTCTTAGAAATATTTATTCAACTAAAATATTTGGAGGAAATCCGAGACAATGCACTCATTAGGGGATTTTGCCTACTTAAATTTATGTGAGCTGCCTAGAACTTTGCCTCCTTGGTGTTCCTTCTTGTCTTTAGTCTCCTGATTCTAGCACACCCACCTTGCCCTCTGAGTTCATCATGGGGTATAATTCATAAAGTATTTTTCTGGGCCATTACTATCTGAGGAAAACTTGACTAGACTATCAATACTAAAACTTACCTTGGAGTAACCAAGGTAGCAATAACAAATTAGTGCATTTGATCATTGATTTAATTAAGCTTATAAATATCTGTATTTTCATGGTATAAACAAAATCCCTCCTTTCAAGATGGATTGAACAATTGCTGGCATATTTCCATAAATTCCAACTAGTCTGGAGGTAGAGATCGTGATCTGCTACCAGCTTTGTTTAAAATGTTTTAATACCATATTTAAAAGAAACTACAGCAAAAAGCAGTTACAAAAAATAAAATTAAAATAAAGATTAGAGCTGTATTTCAAAAGGTAGTCAAGAACACGGGGCACACATGCTCACACATATTTATATGTGTGAATGCTGTGTCTGAATAAAGAAAAAAATTAAAAGATAAATTTCATACTCAAACACAAACTCTGAGTAGACTCAGTACAAAAGAGCATGCCAATATAATACTGTGGAACAAGGAGAGGGACATTTGATTCAGAACCAAGTTTGAGAGAGCTCTTCCAAATGGAAATGTTCTAGAATCCCTCTAATAAGCAAAGGAGGAAAGAACCCTGATAGCCATAGATACCTAGTATGTTATATTTATTCTGTCACTAAATAGATTTGTTGTCATATATATACTGTAGAAATAGTAAACATAGAGGATTGAGGATAAGTATAAGAAGACCCAAAGGAAATGGAAGGAAAATTTAGGAAAGTATTTAAGAAATCCAAAGAATGATATAAGTGGATAATGCAAAACATGAACAAGTAAATCATTAAATATCATTGGAATTCAATGCCAAAAAAGTAAAAATATGGAAAAATGTGGAGGAAGATGGCAGAGGAGATGTTGGAGCCTAAACAAACTTTCGCATAGAAAGCAGTTTTAGTGTTCTAGTGAACAGTCCTTGGCTAGAGAATCACACCAATGTGTGCCATCACAGAACAGAGAGTTTGGTCAGAGAGGGAAAAATCCAGCCAGCTTGATCAAGGAGACAGATCTGAGCACTTGCCGGTAGCTGAGGCCGCCACATCAACAGAGAAAGTCCAGGAAAAAGGCATCAGATGCGTTGTGCAAGCAGATTCTACCCACCACCAGCAAGAACTGATTAGGGGCAGAAATATTCATCCTGCTGATCATTCCACCCAGGGAAAAGTCACCCCACACAGGCAGAGAAACTCTGCACTCAGAGGAGTGACATTATTCACTAGGTAAACAGAATCAGAGGCTGCCTCTCCCCACTGCATCCTAGCAAACAATTGAAACTCAGTAATCATATATCCTGAGAAACACTCCAGGCTGGGCTCTGTGAGGAGCTACTCCCTCAAGGAAAAGCTACTGATTGCTAATGAGCCTCAACCCTACCCGAACCAAGCCTCATCAGAACAACTCCAAGCTAGTGGAAACAGGCATCTCTCTCTTTTGTGATACTCAAAACAGATCTCCCTCCCCCTGAACTAGCCTGGGAGGAAGATCACAAAGTCTTGGGTAAGGCAGAGAGCTTCTTTCTGCCTGCTCAAATGAACTGACTTAAGAAACCAATCAAGCCACATGAAAACCAAACAACACAAGCAGACCAGAGACTGCACCAAGAGACTGGTTACAGATACAGGGGAGATGCAAGTTCTCACCCCACCCAGAAAAACAAAGAAACAAACAAAAAACTCATTTTTCTAACTATTTTTAAATTAAAAAATAATTCCTATTTTTTTCTTTCAGAATTCTTTTAGCTGTGTGTGTGTGGTTTTGTGTGTGTGTGTGTGTGTGTGTGTGTGTGTGTGTCTGTTTTAATCTCTTTTGATCTTTTCGTCCTTTTTTTCCTTTCTTTTTCACGTTTTAATTGCTGTTCTGCTCATCTCAGGATATATACTTATCATTGATTACTAGACTTTTTACCTCATTGTGTACATACTTAATTCAGAAATTTATTATTCAATCCATAACGTGTTAGGCTTAACTTCTTTAATAGTATTATTTCTTTATACCTATATAATTTTTAAGTATTTCAATTTTAAAATATTTTCATTTTTTATTTTTTCCTTTTTATCTCTCCCCTACTCTCATCCTACTCTTTTCTTCTCTCAATATCATTTGTTTATACTTAATATTTGTTTGTTTTTCATTTTTTAAATTTCATTTTTTTGTTTAAATTTAATTTTTTGTTTTTTTTTCTTTTCTTTTTTTTTAAATCTCTCTCCTTTCATTCTGTCCTATCCATTTCCCTCTCTGAGATTAGGACATGGTTAAGTTCACTCTTCCCTTTCACTTCTCCACATCCCTCTAATCCTATTTTTTCCCACAATTCTCCCTAAACCTATTAATTTCTGGTCCCCTAAATGCCTCTTTGATGTTCTTAGCTCATTAATCCATAGTTGTTTAATGTTGAATAAATTGTATCAGTTGAAATAGATTGTATCTGCAGCCATTTTGACTAGGCAACTACAGGACTCTGGTTGATGCTTGCCTTAAAATAGTGTTCTAGCACAAAATTGGTGTTCATGCCAAATGGGTAGAACAAGATGGAGAAACACAATAAAAATGGCAAGTCCAGGTATCTCAATTCACCTCATGATGATCAGGTGACAGAACAGTTAATGAATAATCCAGAGAAGTGTTCCCCAAAAGCTCTACAAACACCACTGGTAAACCTGGTGAATGAAAAGATTGAAAACCTACAAAGGACTCAGTGTGAGCATTATAGGGAGTGAGACAAGGCAAACCAAAGATTAATACAGGAACTTCACCAGTCTAACCAAAAATTAATATAATTATCTCGTGAACATGAAGAAGCAAATCAAAGATTAATACAGAAATTGTGTGAGCAGGCTGAGAATAGTCAAAGAAAAATACAGGAATTGTGTGAACGTGAGGAAGCTAATCAAAGAGTAATACAGAAAATGTGTGAACCAGATGAGAATAGACAAAGATCAATAGAGGCATTCATGGAAATCCATAAACAGACAGCTGAAGGAATCCAGAGAGACCACAAAGGGAATGTTGAATGAAACACATCAGAAAGAAAGGGAGTCCAAGGAAACCATAATCAATCAACTAAGTGATTTGAGAATAAACACTGAATACCAAATGAAGGAAGTAAAAAAAGCTCATACAATTTCAAAAACAAATCTGCAACAAAGAATATGAAGCCATCAAAGCTAACAAATTAGAAGGAAAAGAAATAAAAAACAAAGTATAAAGTCTTGCCAGTGGGTTAGACCATACAGAAGATCGAGTCTTGTGGATTGAAGACAGCATAGATATTATAGAGAAAGAACATACAACTATCCAAGAGAAATCCAAGAAATATGATAGATTTATTCAACATCTGGAAGACACCATCAGAAGCCCTAGTCTGAGGATAATGGGTGTACAGGGGCACCTAAAGACAGAAATTAATAGTCTAGGAAATTTATTTAACAGGATCTTAGCAGAGGATTTCCTAAACATGTAAAAAGATAGGCCTATTCAGACACAAGAAGCTTTTAGAGCTCCATATAGACCAGACCAGAACAGGATATCCCACTCTCACATTATAATATGCATAAGGATGAGGGTTATGATGGCTTCATAGAATGTGTTCAGTAGTGAACTTTCTCTTTCAATTTCATTGAAGAGTTGAAGGAGTATTGGTGTGAGCACTGCTTTGAAGGCCTTGTAAAATTCCAATGTAAAACAATCTGGTCCTGAACTTTTTTTAGCTGGGAGGTCTCTTCTTGCTGTTTCTATTTCAATGTTTGATATGGGCCTGTTAAGCTGGTTTAACTCATCTTGGATTAGTTTTGGCATGTCAATATTTGCTAGGAAAAGTTCCATTTCTGTCACGTTCTCAAACTTATTAGCATAAAGTTTTGAGAATTATTCCCTTATAATGTTCTGAATCTTGGTTGTTTCCGTGGTGATTTTTCCATTCTTATCCCTGAGTTTATTAATTTGGGTGTGTTCTCTTCTTTTTCTGATAAGATTTGCTAAGGGTCTGTCAATTTTGTTAAGTTTTTCGAAGAACCAACTCTTTGTTTTGTTGATTCTTTCTAGTTTTTGGTTTTTAATTCATTTAATTCTGATTTAATTTTAATTATTTCTTTCCATCTACTGGATTGGGGTTTCTCTTGCTGGTCTTTTTCAAGGAGGTTTAGATGTGTCATTAAATTGTTAGTTTCGTATCTCTCCAATTTGTTGCTGTAGGAGCTCAGAGCTATAAACTTGCCTCTGAGTACTGCCTTTGCTGTGTCCCAGAGGAGCTGGTAATTTGTGTGTTCATTTTTGTTGAATAGCATGAACATTTTAATTTCCTTTCTAATCTCTTCCATGACCCACTCATGATTCAGCAGTGTGTTGTTCAGCCTCCATGTGATGCCGGACTTTCTTTGGTGGCTTTTGGTGTTGAGTTCTAATTTTATTCCCTTGTGGTCAGAGAGGATGCAAGGTATAATTTCAATGTTTCTGAATTTAGACAAGTTTGCTTTGTGGCCTAAAATGTGGTCTATTTTGGAAAATGTTCCATGTGCTGCTGAGAAAAACGTGTATACTGATGCTGCTGGGTGAAATGTTCTGTAGATGTCTGTTAAGTCTAGTTGATCTATGCAGCTGTTTAGATCTGTGGTTTCTCTGTTGGGTTTTTGCCGAGTTGATCTATCTAGTGGGGAGAGTGGTGTGTTAAATTCCCCAACAATTAATGTCTTTGGATCTATATGGGATTTTAGGGAAAGTAGTGTTTCCTGGATAAATTTGGGTGCTCCATTGTTTGGCGAATAGATATTTAGAATTGTAATATCCTACTGAAGGAAAGATCCCTTAATTAGTATGCAGCAACCTTCTTTATCTCTTCTCATGAATTTTAATTTGAAGTCTATTTAATGATGCCTCTAAACCTCCTTGAAAAAGAGCAGCAAGATAAACCCCAATCCAGTAGACAGACATAAATAATTAAAATTAAATCAGAACTAAATGAATCAGAATCCAAGAAAACTATAGAAAGAATCAACAAAACAAAGAGTTGGTTCTTCGAAAAACTTAACAAAATTGACAGACCCTTAGCAAATCTTATCAGAAAAAGAAGAGAACACATCAAATTAATAAACTCAAAGATGAGAATGGAAACATCACCATGGAAACAACCAAGATTCAGAAAAATATAAAGGAATATTTCTCAAAACTTTATGGTAACAAGTTTGAGAACTTGACAGAAATGGACCTTTTCCTAGCAAATATTGACATGTCAAAACCAAACCAAAATGGGTTAAACCATCTTAACAGGCCCATGTCAAGCATTGAAATAGAAACAGAAATAAGAGACCTCCCAGCTAAGAAAAGTCAAGGGCCAGATGGTTTTACAGCAGAATTCTTCAAGGCCTTCAAAGCAGAGCTCACACCAGTACTCCTTCAACTCTTCAATGAAATTGAAAGAGAAAGTTCACTACTGAACACATTCTATGAAGCCATCATAACCCTCATCCCCAAACCAGGTAGGGACTCATCAAAGAAAGATAAATACAGACCCATTTCTTTGATGAACATTGATGCAAAACTTCTCAACAAAATTTTGGCCAATCGACTTCAAGAATTCATCCAAAAAATCAAACACCACGATCAAACAGGATTCATCTCAGGGATGCAAAGCTGGTTCAATATACGCAAATCAATTAATATTATTCATCACATCAACAGGAGCAAGGATAAGAACCACATGGTTATCTCAATAGATGCAGAAAAAGCATTTGACAAGATCCAACACCCCTTTATGATGAAGGTTTTGGAAAAATTAGGAATCCATGGAACATTCCTCAATAAAATAAAGGCTGTATATGACAAACTTACAGCCAGCATTATACTTAATGATGAAAATTTCAGGCCATTTCCTCTTAACTCAGGAACAAGACAAGGATGCCCACTCTCTCCACTTCTATTCAATCTAGTATTAGAATGCCTAGCTACAGCAATAAGACAAGATGCAGACATAAAGTGGTTCCAAATAGGGAAAGAAGAAATAAAACTCTCCCTCTTTGCAGACGACATGATCCTCTATAAAAAGAATCCCATAGACTCCACTTCCAAATTACTCAAGCTGATTCAAAACTTTGGCAAAGTACCAGGGTATAAAATTAACCCCCCCAAAATCAATGGCTTTTCTGTATGCCAACAATGAGAAAAGTGTGGCTGAAATTAGGAAAGCAACTCCATTTGTAATAGCCCCACAAAAAACAAAATACCTAGGAATTAGTTAACAAAGAAGTGAAGGACCTCTATGATGAAAACTTTAAATCTTGAAAAAGGAAATCAACGCAGAACTTAAAAAATGGCAAAACCTCCCATGCTCCTGGATTGGAAAGATCAACATCGTGAAAATGCAATACTTCCCAAGGCTATCTACAATTCAACGCAATACCTATCAAAATTCCAACCTCATTCTTCAAGGAAATAAAAGAGGCAATTCAAAAATTCATATGGAACAATAAAAGACCCCGAATAGCAAAAATGCTCCTCAACGGAAAGAACACTGCTGGAGGAATATCAATACCAAATTTCAAACTCTACTATAAAGCCATAGTAATCATAACAGCTTGGTATTGGCATAAGAACAGACCTCAGGACCAATGGAATAGAATTGAAAACCCAGAAATGAACCTACAGACCTATAGCCATCTAATCTTTG